>NW_026868596.1:0-34834 GCF_020745735.1 Hemiscyllium ocellatum | reverse complement strand
CCTTTGTTTTTTTTTTTCTCTTTTCTCTTTGCTCTTCCTCCTCTGTGCGTGCTTCCCTCCCTCCGTCCCTCCAGCTGCCTTTCAGCCAGCCCTTGCCCACCAGGCTCCTGTAGTCTCCACATCCCCACGCAGGCCAACTGCAAGCCCTCCCCCTGCTTCATCAGGCTGCAGCCTGCATTCTCTCATCCTTCCGCACTCCTCCACGCCTCCCTTTCCCAATGGCAGGCAGTGGCCAGGGGGGTACCGCAGGGATCACTACTGGCACCGCAGCTTTTTACCATATATCTTAACCATCTACAAGATGCTATTAGCCATAACATTAGCAAATTTGCTGATGATACTAAGCTGGCTGGCAGGGTGAAATGTCATCAGGATGTTAGCAGATTACAGGGTGACCTGGACAAGTTAGGTGAGTGGCCAGATGCAATTTAATGTGGATAAATCAATGGTTACCCACTTTGGTGCAAGGCAGATTACTACCTAAATGGAATCAATTTAGGTCAAGGGGCAGGACAGAGAGATCTGGGGGTTCCTGTACACCACTCAATGAAGGTAAGCATGCAGGTACAGCAGGTAGTGAAGAAGGCTAATAGCATGCTGGCCTTCATAACAAGAGGGATGGAGTATAGAAGCAAAGAGGTTCTTTTGCAGCTGTACAGGGCCCTGGTGAGACCACACCTGGAGTACTGTGTGCAGTTCTGCTCTCCAGATTTGATTCTGGCTATTGAGGGAATGCAGCGTAGGTTCACCAGGTCAATTCCTGGACTGGCGGGATTACCTTACACTGAAAGACTGGAGCGACTGGGCTTGTGTGTACCCTCGAGTTTAGAAGACTGAGAGGGGATCTGATTGAGACATTTCAGATCATCAAAGGATTGGACACTCTGGCGGCAGGAAACATGTTTCCGCTGCTGGGTGAGTGCCGAAACAGAGGACACTGCTTAAAAATACGGGGGTAGACCATTTAGGACAGAGATGAGGAGAAACTTCTTCACCCAGAGAGTGGTGGCTGTGTGGAATGCTCTGCCCCAGAGGGCAGTGGAGGCCCAGTCTCTGGATTCATTTAAGAAAGAGTTGCATAGAGCTCTCAAGGATAGTGGAATCAAGGGTTACGGAGATAAGGCAGGAACAGGATACTGATTAAGGATGATCAGCCATGATCATATTGAATGGTGGTGCAGGCTCGAAAGGCAGAATGGCCAACTCCTGCACCTATTGTCCTCCTTTCCTGACTGCCACCCGCAGACAGCGTGCAGCCCCAATCCCTTTCTTTCCGTCTTTCTCGCTGATTTCGGCAGCGCTCCGCTCTCCTCCCCTCCCTGTCTGGTGCCTGCAGGCGACTGATGGCGGCCAGCAGCAGCAGCAGCAGCAGCAGCAGCAGCAGCAAAAATAACCTGCCGCTCCATTGCGTGGCAACAACAAGTGCAGAGGGGTGACTTGAGCAGCCCCTGCTGGCGGGAAAAAGCCTACTGCACCTGGTATTCCCAGGCGGTCTCCCATCCAAGTACTAACCAGGCCTGAGTCTGCTTAGCTTCCGAGATCAGACGAGATCGGGCGTTTTCAGACTAGTATGGCCGTAGGCACCGGCCCCTTCCTTTCTCCCTACTTCAAGGCGTGCTGGCCAGCCACATTTTCTTTGCTGCTCTTTCTCTTTATCCCTTTGTTTTTTTTTTCTCTTTTCTCTTTGCTCTTCCTCCTCTGTGCGTGCTTCCCTCCCTCCGTCCCTCCAGCTGCCTTTCAGCCAGCCCTTGCCCACCAGGCTCCTGTAGTCTCCCACATCCCCACGCAGGCCAACTGCAAGCCCTCCCCCTGCTTCATAAGGCTGCAGCCTGCATTCTCTCATCCTTCCGCACTCCTCCACGCCTCCCTTTCCCAATGGCAGGCAGTGGCCAGGGGGGTACCGCAGGGATCACTACTGGCACCGCAGCTTTTTACCATATATCTTAACCATCTACAAGATGCTATTAGCCATAACATTAGCAAATTTGCTGATGATACTAAGCTGGCTGGCAGGGTGAAATGTCATCAGGATGTTAGCAGATTACAGGGTGACCTGGACAAGTTAGGTGAGTGGCCAGATGCAATTTAATGTGGATAAATCAATGGTTACCCACTTTGGTGGAAGGCAGATTACTACCTAAATGGAATCAATTTAGGTCAAGGGGCAGGACAGAGAGATCTGGGGGTTCCTGTACACCACTCAATGAAGGTAAGCATGCAGGTACAGCAGGTAGTGAAGAAGGCTAATAGCATGCTGGCCTTCATAACAAGAGGGATGGAGTATAGAAGCAAAGAGGTTCTTTTGCAGCTGTACAGGGCCCTGGTGAGACCACACCTGGAGTACTGTGTGCAGTTCTGCTCTCCAGATTTGATTCTGGCTATTGAGGGAATGCAGCGTAGGTTCACCAGGTCAATTCCTGGACTGGCGGGATTACCTTACACTGAAAGACTGGAGCGACTGGGCTTGTGTGTACCCTCGAGTTTAGAAGACTGAGAGGGGATCTGATTGAGACATTTCAGATCATCAAAGGATTGGACACTCTGGCGGCAGGAAACATGTTTCCGCTGCTGGGTGAGTGCCGAAACAGAGGACACTGCTTAAAAATACGGGGTAGACCATTTAGGACAGAGATGAGGAGAAACTTCTTCACCCAGAGAGTGGTGGCTGTGTGGAATGCTCTGCCCCAGAGGGCAGTGGAGGCCCAGTCTCTGGATTCATTTAAGAAAGAGTTGCATAGAGCTCTCAAGGATAGTGGAATCAAGGGTTACGGAGATAAGGCAGGAACAGGATACTGATTAAGGATGATCAGCCATGATCATATTGAATGGTGGTGCAGGCTCGAAAGGCAGAATGGCCAACTCCTGCACCTATTGTCCTCCTTTCCTGACTGCCACCCGCAGACAGCGTGCAGCCCCAATCCCTTTCTTTCCGTCTTTCTCGCTGATTTCGGCAGCGCTCCGCTCTCCTCCCCTCCCTGTCTGGTGCCTGCAGGCGACTGATGGCCGGCACAGCAGCAGCAGCAGCAGCAAAAAATAACCTGCCGCTCCATTGCGTGGCACAACACAAGTGCAGAGGGGTGACTTGAGCAGCCCCTGCTGGCGGGAAAAAGCCTACTGCACCTGGTATTCCCAGGCGGTCTCCATCCAAGTACTAACCAGGCCTGAGTCTGCTTAGCTTCCGAGATCAGACGAGATCGGGCGTTTTCAGACTAGTATGGCCGTAGGCACGGCCCCTTCCTTTTCTCCCTACTTCAAGGCGTGCTGGCCAGCCACATTTTCTTTGCTGCTCTTTCTCTTTATCCCCTTTTTTTTTTTTTCTCTTTTCTCTTTGCTCTTCCTCCTCTGTGCGTGCTTCCCTCCCTCCGTCCCTCCAGCTGCCTTTCAGCCAGCCCTTGCCCACCAGGCTCCTGTAGTCTCCCACATCCCCACGCAGGCCAACTGCAAGCCCTCCCCCTGCTTCATCAGGCTGCAGCCTGCATTCTCTCATCCTTCCGCACTCCTCCACGCCTCCCTTTCCCAATGGCAGGCAGTGGCCAGGGGGGTACCGCAGGGATCACTACTGGCACCGCAGCTTTTTACCATATATCTTAACCATCTACAAGATGCTATTAGCCATAACATTAGCAAATTTGCTGATGATACTAAGCTGGCTGGCAGGGTGAAATGTCATCAGGATGTTAGCAGATTACAGGGTGACCTGGACAAGTTAGGTGAGTGGCCAGATGCAATTTAATGTGGATAAATCAATGGTTACCCACTTTGGTGGAAGGCAGATTACTACCTAAATGGAATCAATTTAGGTCAAGGGGCAGGACAGAGAGATCTGGGGGTTCCTGTACACCACTCAATGAAGGTAAGCATGCAGGTACAGCAGGTAGTGAAGAAGGCTAATAGCATGCTGGCCTTCATAACAAGAGGGATGGAGTATAGAAGCAAAGAGGTTCTTTTGCAGCTGTACAGGGCCCTGGTGAGACCACACCTGGAGTACTGTGTGCAGTTCTGCTCTCCAGATTTGATTCTGGCTATTGAGGGAATGCAGCGTAGGTTCACCAGGTCAATTCCTGGACTGGCGGGATTACCTTACACTGAAAGACTGGAGCGACTGGGCTTGTGTGTACCCTCGAGTTTAGAAGACTGAGAGGGGATCTGATTGAGACATTTCAGATCATCAAAGGATTGGACACTCTGGCGGCAGGAAACATGTTTCCGCTGCTGGGTGAGTGCCGAAACAGAGGACACTGCTTAAAAATACGGGGTAGACCATTTAGGACAGAGATGAGGAGAAACTTCTTCACCCAGAGAGTGGTGGCTGTGTGGAATGCTCTGCCCCAGAGGGCAGTGGAGGCCCAGTCTCTGGATTCATTTAAGAAAGAGTTGCATAGAGCTCTCAAGGATAGTGGAATCAAGGGTTACGGAGATAAGGCAGGAACAGGATACTGATTAAGGATGATCAGCCATGATCATATTGAATGGTGGTGCAGGCTCGAAAGGCAGAATGGCCAACTCCTGCACCTATTGTCCTCCTTTCCTGACTGCCACCCGCAGACAGCGTGCAGCCCCAATCCCTTTCTTTCCGTCTTTCTCGCTGATTTCGGCAGCGCTCCGCTCTCCTCCCCTCCCTGTCTGGTGCCTGCAGGCGACTGATGCCGGCCGCACAGCAGCAGCAGCAGCAGCAGCAGCAAAAATAACCTGCCGCTCCATTGCGTGGCACAACACAAGTGCAGAGGGGTGACTTGAGCAGCCCCTGCTGGCGGAAAAAGCCTACTGCACCTGGTATTCCCAGGCGGTCTCCCATCCAAGTACTAACCAGGCCTGAGTCTGCTTAGCTTCCGAGATCAGACGAGATCGGGCGTTTTCAGACTAGTATGGCCGTAGGCACCGGCCCCTTCCTTTTCTCCCTACTTCAAGGCGTGCTGGCCAGCCACATTTTCTTTGCTGCTCTTTCTCTTTATCCCCTTTGTTTTTTTTTTCTCTTTTCTCTTTGCTCTTCCTCCTCTGTGCGTGCTTCCCTCCCTCCGTCCCTCCAGCTGCCTTTCAGCCAGCCCTTGCCCACCAGGCTCCTGTAGTCTCCCACATCCCCACGCAGGCCAACTGCAAGCCCTCCCCCTGCTTCATAAGGCTGCAGCCTGCATTCTCTCATCCTTCCGCACTCCTCCACGCCTCCCTTTCCCAATGGCAGGCAGTGGCCAGGGGGGGGTACCGCAGGGATCACTACTGGCACCGCAGCTTTTTACCATATATCTTAACCATCTACAAGATGCTATTAGCCATAACATTAGCAAATTTGCTGATGATACTAAGCTGGCTGGCAGGGTGAAATGTCATCAGGATGTTAGCAGATTACAGGGTGACCTGGACAAGTTAGGTGAGTGGCCAGATGCAATTTAATGTGGATAAATCAATGGTTACCCACTTTGGTGGAAGGCAGATTACTACCTAAATGGAATCAATTTAGCTCAAGGGGCAGGACAGAGAGATCTGGGGGTTCCTGTACACCACTCAATGAAGGTAAGCATGCAGGTACAGCAGGTAGTGAAGAAGGCTAATAGCATGCTGGCCTTCATAACAAGAGGGATGGAGTATAGAAGCAAAGAGGTTCTTTTGCAGCTGTACAGGGCCCTGGTGAGACCACACCTGGAGTACTGTGTGCAGTTCTGCTCTCCAGATTTGATTCTGGCTATTGAGGGAATGCAGCGTAGGTTCACCAGGTCAATTCCTGGACTGGCGGGATTACCTTACACTGAAAGACTGGAGCGACTGGGCTTGTGTGTACCCTCGAGTTTAGAAGACTGAGAGGGGATCTGATTGAGACATTTCAGATCATCAAAGGATTGGACACTCTGGCGGCAGGAAACATGTTTCCGCTGCTGGGTGAGTGCCGAAACAGAGGACACTGCTTAAAATACGGGGGTAGACCATTTAGGACAGAGATGAGGAGAAACTTCTTCACCCAGAGAGTGGTGGCTGTGTGGAATGCTCTGCCCCAGAGGGCAGTGGAGGCCCAGTCTCTGGATTCATTTAAGAAAGAGTTGCATAGAGCTCTCAAGGATAGTGGAATCAAGGGTTACGGAGATAAGGCAGGAACAGGATACTGATTAAGGATGATCAGCCATGATCATATTGAATGGTGGTGCAGGCTCGAAAGGCAGAATGGCCAACTCCTGCACCTATTGTCCTCCTTTCCTGACTGCCACCCGCAGACAGCGTGCAGCCCCAATCCCTTTCTTTCCGTCTTTCTCGCTGATTTCGGCAGCGCTCCGCTCTCCTCCCTCCCTGTCTGGTGCCTGCAGGCGACTGATGGCCGGCACAGCAGCAGCAGCAGCAGCAGCAGCAGCAAAAATAACCTGCCGCTCCATTGCGTGGCACAACACAAGTGCAGAGGGGTGACTTGAGCAGCCCCTGCTGGCGGAAAAAGCCTACTGCACCTGGTATTCCCAGGCGGTCTCCCATCCAAGTACTAACCAGGCCTGAGTCTGCTTAGCGAGCTTCCGAGATCGGGCGTTTTCAGACTAGTATGGCCGTAGGCACGGCCCCTTCCTTTTCTCCCTACTTCAAGGCGTGCTGGCCAGCCACATTTTCTTTGCTGCTCTTTCTCTTTATCCCCTTTGTTTTTTTTTTCTCTTTTCTCTTTGCTCTTCCTCCTCTGTGCGTGCTTCCCTCCCTCCGTCCCTCCAGCTGCCTTTCAGCCAGCCCTTGCCCACCAGGCTCCTGTAGTCTCCCACATCCCCACGCAGGCCAACTGCAAGCCCTCCCCTGCTTCATCAGGCTGCAGCCTGCATTCTCTCATCCTTCCGCACTCCTCCACGCCTCCCTTTCCCAATGGCAGGCAGTGGCCAGGGGGGTACCGCAGGGATCACTACTGGCACCGCAGCTTTTTACCATATATCTTAACCATCTACAAGATGCTATTAGCCATAACATTAGCAAATTTGCTGATGATACTAAGCTGGCTGGCAGGGTGAAATGTCATCAGGATGTTAGCAGATTACAGGGTGACCTGGACAAGTTAGGTGAGTGGCCAGATGCAATTTAATGTGGATAAATCAATGGTTACCCACTTTGGTGGAAGGCAGATTACTACCTAAATGGAATCAATTTAGGTCAAGGGGCAGGACAGAGAGATCTGGGGGTTCCTGTACACCACTCAATGAAGGTAAGCATGCAGGTACAGCAGGTAGTGAAGAAGGCTAATAGCATGCTGGCCTTCATAACAAGAGGGATGGAGTATAGAAGCAAAGAGGTTCTTTTGCAGCTGTACAGGGCCCTGGTGAGACCACACCTGGAGTACTGTGTGCAGTTCTGCTCTCCAGATTTGATTCTGGCTATTGAGGGAATGCAGCGTAGGTTCACCAGGTCAATTCCTGGACTGGCGGGATTACCTTACACTGAAAGACTGGAGCGACTGGGCTTGTGTGTACCCTCGAGTTTAGAAGACTGAGAGGGGATCTGATTGAGACATTTCAGATCATCAAAGGATTGGACACTCTGGCGGCAGGAAACATGTTTCCGCTGCTGGGTGAGTGCCGAAACAGAGGACACTGCTTAAAAATACGGGGTAGACCATTTAGGACAGAGATGAGGAGAAACTTCTTCACCCAGAGAGTGGTGGCTGTGTGGAATGCTCTGCCCCAGAGGGCAGTGGAGGCCCAGTCTCTGGATTCATTTAAGAAAGAGTTGCATAGAGCTCTCAAGGATAGTGGAATCAAGGGTTACGGAGATAAGGCAGGAACAGGATACTGATTAAGGATGATCAGCCATGATCATATTGAATGGTGGTGCAGGCTCGAAAGGCAGAATGGCCAACTCCTGCACCTATTGTCCTCCTTTCCTGACTGCCACCCGCAGACAGCGTGCAGCCCCAATCCCTTTCTTTCCGTCTTTCTCGCTGATTTCGGCAGCGCTCCGCTCTCCTCCCCTCCCTGTCTGGTGCCTGCAGGCGACTGATGGCCGGCACAGCAGCAGCAGCAGCAGCAGCAGCAGCAAAAATAACCTGCCGCTCCATTGCGTGGCACAACACAAGTGCAGAGGGGTGACTTGAGCAGCCCCTGCTGGCGGAAAAAGCCTACTGCACCTGGTATTCCCAGGCGGTCTCCCATCCAAGTACTAACCAGGCCTGAGTCTGCTTAGCTTCCGAGATCAGACGAGATCGGGCGTTTTCAGACTAGTATGGCCGTAGGCACCGGCCCTTCCTTTTCTCCCTACTTCAAGGCGTGCTGGCCAGCCACATTTTCTTTGCTGCTCTTTCTCTTTATCCCCTTTGTTTTTTTTTTCTCTTTTCTCTTTGCTCTTCCTCCTCTGTGCGTGCTTCCCTCCCTCCGTCCCTCCAGCTGCCTTTCAGCCAGCCCTTGCCCACCAGGCTCCTGTAGTCTCCCACATCCCCACGCAGGCCAACTGCAAGCCCTCCCCCTGCTTCATCAGGCTGCAGCCTGCATTCTCTCATCCTTCCGCACTCCTCCACGCCTCCCTTTCCCAATGGCAGGCAGTGGCCAGGGGGGTACCGCAGGGATCACTACTGGCACCGCAGCTTTTTACCATATATCTTAACCATCTACAAGATGCTATTAGCCATAACATTAGCAAATTTGCTGATGATACTAAGCTGGCTGGCAGGGTGAAATGTCATCAGGATGTTAGCAGATTACAGGGTGACCTGGACAAGTTAGGTGAGTGGCCAGATGCAATTTAATGTGGATAAATCAATGGTTACCCACTTTGGTGGAAGGCAGATTACTACCTAAATGGAATCAATTTAGGTCAAGGGGCAGGACAGAGAGATCTGGGGGTTCCTGTACACCACTCAATGAAGGTAAGCATGCAGGTACAGCAGGTAGTGAAGAAGGCTAATAGCATGCTGGCCTTCATAACAAGAGGGATGGAGTATAGAAGCAAAGAGGTTCTTTTGCAGCTGTACAGGGCCCTGGTGAGACCACACCTGGAGTACTGTGTGCAGTTCTGCTCTCCAGATTTGATTCTGGCTATTGAGGGAATGCAGCGTAGGTTCACCAGGTCAATTCCTGGACTGGCGGGATTACCTTACACTGAAAGACTGGAGCGACTGGGCTTGTGTGTACCCTCGAGTTTAGAAGACTGAGAGGGGATCTGATTGAGACATTTCAGATCATCAAAGGATTGGACACTCTGGCGGCAGGAAACATGTTTCCGCTGCTGGGTGAGTGCCGAAACAGAGGACACTGCTTAAAAATACGGGGTAGACCATTTAGGACAGAGATGAGGAGAAACTTCTTCACCCAGAGAGTGGTGGCTGTGTGGAATGCTCTGCCCCAGAGGGCAGTGGAGGCCCAGTCTCTGGATTCATTTAAGAAAGAGTTGCATAGAGCTCTCAAGGATAGTGGAATCAAGGGTTACGGAGATAAGGCAGGAACAGGATACTGATTAAGGATGATCAGCCATGATCATATTGAATGGTGGTGCAGGCTCGAAAGGCAGAATGGCCAACTCCTGCACCTATTGTCCTCCTTTCCTGACTGCCACCCGCAGACAGCGTGCAGCCCCAATCCCTTTCTTTCCGTCTTTCTCGCTGATTTCGGCAGCGCTCCGCTCTCCTCCCCTCCCTGTCTGGTGCCTGCAGGCGACTGATGGCCGGCACAGCAGCAGCAGCAGCAGCAGCAGCAGCAGCAAAATAACCTGCCGCTCCATTGCGTGGCACAACACAAGTGCAGAGGGGTGACTTGAGCAGCCCCTGCTGGCGGAAAAAGCCTACTGCACCTGGTATTCCCAGGCGGTCTCCCATCCAAGTACTAACCAGGCCTGAGTCTGCTTAGATCCGAGATCGGGCGTTTTCAGACTAGTATGGCCGTAGGCACCGGCCCCTTCCTTTTCTCCCTACTTCAAGGCGTGCTGGCCAGCCACATTTTCTTTGCTGCTCTTTCTCTTTATCCCCTTTGTTTTTTTTTTCTCTTTTCTCTTTGCTCTTCCTCCTCTGTGCGTGCTTCCCTCCCTCCGTCCCTCCAGCTGCCTTTCAGCCAGCCCTTGCCCACCAGGCTCCTGTAGTCTCCCACATCCCCACGCAGGCCAACTGCAAGCCCTCCCCCTGCTTCATCAGGCTGCAGCCTGCATTCTCTCATCCTTCCGCACTCCTCCACGCCTCCCTTTCCCAATGGCAGGCAGTGGCCAGGGGGGTACCGCAGGGATCACTACTGGCACCGCAGCTTTTTACCATATATCTTAACCATCTACAAGATGCTATTAGCCATAACATTAGCAAATTTGCTGATGATACTAAGCTGGCTGGCAGGGTGAAATGTCATCAGGATGTTAGCAGATTACAGGGTGACCTGGACAAGTTAGGTGAGTGGCCAGATGCAATTTAATGTGGATAAATCAATGGTTACCCACTTTGGTGCAAGGCAGATTACTACCTAAATGGAATCAATTTAGGTCAAGGGGCAGGACAGAGAGATCTGGGGGTTCCTGTACACCACTCAATGAAGGTAAGCATGCAGGTACAGCAGGTAGTGAAGAAGGCTAATAGCATGCTGGCCTTCATAACAAGAGGGATGGAGTATAGAAGCAAAGAGGTTCTTTTGCAGCTGTACAGGGCCCTGGTGAGACCACACCTGGAGTACTGTGTGCAGTTCTGCTCTCCAGATTTGATTCTGGCTATTGAGGGAATGCAGCGTAGGTTCACCAGGTCAATTCCTGGACTGGCGGGATTACCTTACACTGAAAGACTGGAGCGACTGGGCTTGTGTGTACCCTCGAGTTTAGAAGACTGAGAGGGGATCTGATTGAGACATTTCAGATCATCAAAGGATTGGACACTCTGGCGGCAGGAAACATGTTTCCGCTGCTGGGTGAGTGCCGAAACAGAGGACACTGCTTAAAAATACGGGGTAGTACCATTTAGGACAGAGATGAGGAGAAACTTCTTCACCCAGAGAGTGGTGGCTGTGTGGAATGCTCTGCCCCAGAGGGCAGTGGAGGCCCAGTCTCTGGATTCATTTAAGAAAGAGTTGCATAGAGCTCTCAAGGATAGTGGAATCAAGGGTTACGGAGATAAGGCAGGAACAGGATACTGATTAAGGATGATCAGCCATGATCATATTGAATGGTGGTGCAGGCTCGAAAGGCAGAATGGCCAACTCCTGCACCTATTGTCCTCCTTTCCTGACTGCCACCCGCAGACAGCGTGCAGCCCCAATCCCTTTCTTTCCGTCTTTCTCGCTGATTTCGGCAGCGCTCCGCTCTCCTCCCCTCCCTGTCTGGTGCCTGCAGGCGACTGATGGCCGGCACAGCAGCAGCAGCAGCAGCAGCAGCAGCAAAAATAACCTGCCGCTCCATTGCGTGGCACAACACAAGTGCAGAGGGGTGACTTGAGCAGCCCCTGCTGGCGGGGAAAAAGCCTACTGCACCTGGTATTCCCAGGCGGTCTCCCATCCAAGTACTAACCAGGCCTGAGTCTGCTTAGCTTCCGAGATCAGACGAGATCGGGCGTTTTCAGACTAGTATGGCCGTAGGCACCGGCCCCTTCCTTTTCTCCCTACTTCAAGGCGTGCTGGCCAGCCACATTTTCTTTGCTGCTCTTTCTCTTTATCCCCTTTGTTTTTTTTTTCTCTTTTCTCTTTGCTCTTCCTCCTCTGTGCGTGCTTCCCTCCCTCCGTCCCTCCAGCTGCCTTTCAGCCAGCCCTTGCCCACCAGGCTCCTGTAGTCTCCCACATCCCCACGCAGGCCAACTGCAAGCCCTCCCCTGCTTCATCAGGCTGCAGCCTGCATTCTCTCATCCTTCCGCACTCCTCCACGCCTCCCTTTCCCAATGGCAGGCAGTGGCCAGGGGGGTACCGCAGGGATCACTACTGGCACCGCAGCTTTTTACCATATATCTTAACCATCTACAAGATGCTATTAGCCATAACATTAGCAAATTTGCTGATGATACTAAGCTGGCTGGCAGGGTGAAATGTCATCAGGATGTTAGCAGATTACAGGGTGACCTGGACAAGTTAGGTGAGTGGCCAGATGCAATTTAATGTGGATAAATCAATGGTTACCCACTTTGGTGGAAGGCAGATTACTACCTAAATGGAATCAATTTAGGTCAAGGGGCAGGACAGAGAGATCTGGGGGTTCCTGTACACCACTCAATGAAGGTAAGCATGCAGGTACAGCAGGTAGTGAAGAAGGCTAATAGCATGCTGGCCTTCATAACAAGAGGGATGGAGTATAGAAGCAAAGAGGTTCTTTTGCAGCTGTACAGGGCCCTGGTGAGACCACACCTGGAGTACTGTGTGCAGTTCTGCTCTCCAGATTTGATTCTGGCTATTGAGGGAATGCAGCGTAGGTTCACCAGGTCAATTCCTGGACTGGCGGGATTACCTTACACTGAAAGACTGGAGCGACTGGGCTTGTGTGTACCCTCGAGTTTAGAAGACTGAGAGGGGATCTGATTGAGACATTTCAGATCATCAAAGGATTGGACACTCTGGCGGCAGGAAACATGTTTCCGCTGCTGGGTGAGTGCCGAAACAGAGGACACTGCTTAAAAATACGGGGTAGACCATTTAGGACAGAGATGAGGAGAAACTTCTTCACCCAGAGAGTGGTGGCTGTGTGTGGAATGCTCTGCCCCAGAGGGCAGTGGAGGCCCAGTCTCTGGATTCATTTAAGAAAGAGTTGCATAGAGCTCTCAAGGATACTGGAATCAAGGGTTACGGAGATAAGGCAGGAACAGGATACTGATTAAGGATGATCAGCCATGATCATATTGAATGGTGGTGCAGGCTCGAAAGGCAGAATGGCCAACTCCTGCACCTATTGTCCTCCTTTCCTGACTGCCACCCGCAGACAGCGTGCAGCCCCAATCCCTTTCTTTCCGTCTTTCTCGCTGATTTCGGCAGCGCTCCGCTCTCCTCCCCTCCCTGTCTGGTGCCTGCAGGCGACTGATGGCCGGCACAGCAGCAGCAGCAGCAGCAGCAGCAGCAAAAATAACCTGCCGCTCCATTGCGTGGCACAACACAAGTGCAGAGGGGTGACTTGAGCAGCCCTGCTGGCGGAAAAAGCCTACTGCACCTGGTATTCCCAGGCGGTCTCCCATCCAAGTACTAACCAGGCCTGAGTCTGCTTAGCTTCCGAGATCAGACGAGATCGGGCGTTTTCAGACTAGTATGGCCGTAGGCACCGGCCCTTCCTTTTCTCCCTACTTCAAGGCGTGCTGGCCAGCCACATTTTCTTTGCTGCTCTTTCTCTTTATCCCCTTTGTTTTTTTTTTCTCTTTTCTCTTTGCTCTTCCTCCTCTGTGCGTGCTTCCCTCCCTCCGTCCCTCCAGCTGCCTTTCAGCCAGCCCTTGCCCACCAGGCTCCTGTAGTCTCCCACATCCCCACGCAGGCCAACTGCAAGCCCTCCCCCTGCTTCATCAGGCTGCAGCCTGCATTCTCTCATCCTTCCGCACTCCTCCACGCCTCCCTTTCCCAATGGCAGGCAGTGGCCAGGGGGGGTACCGCAGGGATCACTACTGGCACCGCAGCTTTTTACCATATATCTTAACCATCTACAAGATGCTATTAGCCATAACATTAGCAAATTTGCTGATGATACTAAGCTGGCTGGCAGGGTGAAATGTCATCAGGATGTTAGCAGATTACAGGGTGACCTGGACAAGTTAGGTGAGTGGCCAGATGCAATTTAATGTGGATAAATCAATGGTTACCCACTTTGGTGGAAGGCAGATTACTACCTAAATGGAATCAATTTAGGTCAAGGGGCAGGACAGAGAGATCTGGGGGTTCCTGTACACCACTCAATGAAGGTAAGCATGCAGGTACAGCAGGTAGTGAAGAAGGCTAATAGCATGCTGGCCTTCATAACAAGAGGGATGGAGTATAGAAGCAAAGAGGTTCTTTTGCAGCTGTACAGGGCCCTGGTGAGACCACACCTGGAGTACTGTGTGCAGTTCTGCTCTCCAGATTTGATTCTGGCTATTGAGGGAATGCAGCGTAGGTTCACCAGGTCAATTCCTGGACTGGCGGGATTACCTTACACTGAAAGACTGGAGCGACTGGGCTTGTGTGTACCCTCGAGTTTAGAAGACTGAGAGGGGATCTGATTGAGACATTTCAGATCATCAAAGGATTGGACACTCTGGCGGCAGGAAACATGTTTCCGCTGCTGGGTGAGTGCCGAAACAGAGGACACTGCTTAAAAATACGGGGTAGACCATTTAGGACAGAGATGAGGAGAAACTTCTTCACCCAGAGAGTGGTGGCTGTGTGGAATGCTCTGCCCCAGAGGGCAGTGGAGGCCCAGTCTCTGGATTCATTTAAGAAAGAGTTGCATAGAGCTCTCAAGGATAGTGGAATCAAGGGTTACGGAGATAAGGCAGGAACAGGATACTGATTAAGGATGATCAGCCATGATCATATTGAATGGTGGTGCAGGCTCGAAAGGCAGAATGGCCAACTCCTGCACCTATTGTCCTCCTTTCCTGACTGCCACCCGCAGACAGCGTGCAGCCCCAATCCCTTTCTTTCCGTCTTTCTCGCTGATTTCGGCAGCGCTCCGCTCTCCTCCCCTCCCTGTCTGGTGCCTGCAGGCGACTGATGGCCGGCACAGCAGCAGCAGCAGCAGCAGCAAAAATAACCTGCCGCTCCATTGCGTGGCACAACACAAGTGCAGAGGGGTGACTTGAGCAGCCCCTGCTGGCGGAAAAAGCCTACTGCACCTGGTATTCCCAGGCGGTCTCCCATCCAAGTACTAACCAGGCCTGAGTCTGCTTAGCTTCCGAGATCAGACGAGATCGGGCGTTTTCAGACTAGTATGGCCGTAGGCACCGGCCCCTTCCTTTTCTCCCTACTTCAAGGCGTGCTGGCCAGCCACATTTTCTTTGCTGCTCTTTCTCTTTATCCCCTTTGTTTTTTTTTTCTCTTTTCTCTTTGCTCTTCCTCCTCTGTGCGTGCTTCCCTCCCTCCGTCCCTCCAGCTGCCTTTCAGCCAGCCCTTGCCCACCAGGCTCCTGTAGTCTCCCACATCCCCACGCAGGCCAACTGCAAGCCCTCCCCCTGCTTCATCAGGCTGCAGCCTGCATTCTCTCATCCTTCCGCACTCCTCCACGCCTCCCTTTCCCAATGGCAGGCAGTGGCCAGGGGGGTACCGCAGGGATCACTACTGGCACCGCAGCTTTTTACCATATATCTTAACCATCTACAAGATGCTATTAGCCATAACATTAGCAAATTTGCTGATGATACTAAGCTGGCTGGCAGGGTGAAATGTCATCAGGATGTTAGCAGATTACAGGGTGACCTGGACAAGTTAGGTGAGTGGCCAGATGCAATTTAATGTGGATAAATCAATGGTTACCCACTTTGGTGGAAGGCAGATTACTACCTAAATGGAATCAATTTAGGTCAAGGGGCAGGACAGAGAGATCTGGGGGTTCCTGTACACCACTCAATGAAGGTAAGCATGCAGGTACAGCAGGTAGTGAAGAAGGCTAATAGCATGCTGGCCTTCATAACAAGAGGGATGGAGTATAGAAGCAAAGAGGTTCTTTTGCAGCTGTACAGGGCCCTGGTGAGACCACACCTGGAGTACTGTGTGCAGTTCTGCTCTCCAGATTTGATTCTGGCTATTGAGGGAATGCAGCGTAGGTTCACCAGGTCAATTCCTGGACTGGCGGGATTACCTTACACTGAAAGACTGGAGCGACTGGGCTTGTGTGTACCCTCGAGTTTAGAAGACTGAGAGGGGATCTGATTGAGACATTTCAGATCATCAAAGGATTGGACACTCTGGCGGCAGGAAACATGTTTCCGCTGCTGGGTGAGTGCCGAAACAGAGGACACTGCTTAAAAATACGGGGTAGACCATTTAGGACAGAGATGAGGAGAAACTTCTTCACCCAGAGAGTGGTGGCTGTGTGGAATGCTCTGCCCCAGAGGGCAGTGGAGGCCCAGTCTCTGGATTCATTTAAGAAAGAGTTGCATAGAGCTCTCAAGGATAGTGGAATCAAGGGTTACGGAGATAAGGCAGGAACAGGATACTGATTAAGGATGATCAGCCATGATCATATTGAATGGTGGTGCAGGCTCGAAAGGCAGAATGGCCAACTCCTGCACCTATTGTCCTCCTTTCCTGACTGCCACCCGCAGACAGCGTGCAGCCCCAATCCCTTTCTTTCCGTCTTTCTCGCTGATTTCGGCAGCGCTCCGCTCTCCTCCCCTCCCTGTCTGGTGCCTGCAGGCGACTGATGGCCGGCACAGCAGCAGCAGCAGCGCAGCAGCAGCAGCAAAAATAACCTGCCGCTCCATTGCGTGGCACAACACAAGTGCAGAGGGGTGACTTGAGCAGCCCCTGCTGGCGGAAAAAGCCTACTGCACCTGGTATTCCCAGGCGGTCTCCCATCCAAGTACTAACCAGGCCTGAGTCTGCTTAGCTTCCGAGATCAGACGAGATCGGGCGTTTTCAGACTAGTATGGCCGTAGGCACCGCCCCTTCCTTTTCTCCCTACTTCAAGGCGTGCTGGCCAGCCACATTTTCTTTGCTGCTCTTTCTCTTTATCCCCTTTGTTTTTTTTTTCTCTTTTCTCTTTGCTCTTCCTCCTCTGTGCGTGCTTCCCTCCCTCCGTCCCTCCAGCTGCCTTTCAGCCAGCCCTTGCCCACCAGGCTCCTGTAGTCTCCCACATCCCCACGCAGGCCAACTGCAAGCCCTCCCCCTGCTTCATCAGGCTGCAGCCTGCATTCTCTCATCCTTCCGCACTCCTCCACGCCTCCCTTTCCCAATGGCAGGCAGTGGCCAGGGGGGTACCGCAGGGATCACTACTGGCACCGCAGCTTTTTACCATATATCTTAACCATCTACAAGATGCTATTAGCCATAACATTAGCAAATTTGCTGATGATACTAAGCTGGCTGGCAGGGTGAAATGTCATCAGGATGTTAGCAGATTACAGGGTGACCTGGACAAGTTAGGTGAGTGGCCAGATGCAATTTAATGTGGATAAATCAATGGTTACCCACTTTGGTGGAAGGCAGATTACTACCTAAATGGAATCAATTTAGGTCAAGGGGCAGGACAGAGAGATCTGGGGGTTCCTGTACACCACTCAATGAAGGTAAGCATGCAGGTACAGCAGGTAGTGAAGAAGGCTAATAGCATGCTGGCCTTCATAACAAGAGGGATGGAGTATAGAAGCAAAGAGGTTCTTTTGCAGCTGTACAGGGCCCTGGTGAGACCACACCTGGAGTACTGTGTGCAGTTCTGCTCTCCAGATTTGATTCTGGCTATTGAGGGAATGCAGCGTAGGTTCACCAGGTCAATTCCTGGACTGGCGGGATTACCTTACACTGAAAGACTGGAGCGACTGGGCTTGTGTGTACCCTCGAGTTTAGAAGACTGAGAGGGGATCTGATTGAGACATTTCAGATCATCAAAGGATTGGACACTCTGGCGGCAGGAAACATGTTTCCGCTGCTGGGTGAGTGCCGAAACAGAGGACACTGCTTAAAAATACGGGGTAGACCATTTAGGACAGAGATGAGGAGAAACTTCTTCACCCAGAGAGTGGTGGCTGTGTGGAATGCTCTGCCCCAGAGGGCAGTGGAGGCCCAGTCTCTGGATTCATTTAAGAAAGAGTTGCATAGAGCTCTCAAGGATAGTGGAATCAAGGGTTACGGAGATAAGGCAGGAACAGGATACTGATTAAGGATGATCAGCCATGATCATATTGAATGGTGGTGGTGCAGGCTCGAAAGGCAGAATGGCCAACTCCTGCACCTATTGTCCTCCTTTCCTGACTGCCACCCGCAGACAGCGTGCAGCCCCAATCCCTTTCTTTCCGTCTTTCTCGCTGATTTCGGCAGCGCTCCGCTCTCCTCCCCTCCCTGTCTGGTGCCTGCAGGCGACTGATGGCCGGCACAGCAGCAGCAGCAGCAGCAGCAGCAGCAAAAATAACCTGCCGCTCCATTGCGTGGCACAACACAAGTGCAGAGGGGTGACTTGAGCAGCCCCTGCTGGCGGAAAAAGCCTACTGCACCTGGTATTCCCAGGCGGTCTCCCATCCAAGTACTAACCAGGCCTGAGTCTGCTTAGCTTCCGAGATCAGGCGTTTTCAGACTAGTATGGCCGTAGGCACGGCCCCTTCCTTTTCTCCCTACTTCAAGGCGTGCTGGCCAGCCACATTTTCTTTGCTGCTCTTTCTCTTTATCCCTTTGTTTTTTTTTTCTCTTTTCTCTTTGCTCTTCCTCCTCTGTGCGTGCTTCCTCCCTCCGTCCCTCCAGCTGCCTTTCAGCCAGCCCTTGCCCACCAGGCTCCTGTAGTCTCCCACATCCCCACGCAGGCCAACTGCAAGCCTCCCCCTGCTTCATCAGGCTGCAGCCTGCATTCTCTCATCCTTCCGCACTCCTCCACGCCTCCCTTTCCCAATGGCAGGCAGTGGCCAGGGGGGTACCGCAGGGATCACTACTGGCACCGCAGCTTTTTACCATATATCTTAACCATCTACAAGATGCTATTAGCCATAACATTAGCAAATTTGCTGATGATACTAAGCTGGCTGGCAGGGTGAAATGTCATCAGGATGTTAGCAGATTACAGGGTGACCTGGACAAGTTAGGTGAGTGGCCAGATGCAATTTAATGTGGATAAATCAATGGTTACCCACTTTGGTGGAAGGCAGATTACTACCTAAATGGAATCAATTTAGGTCAAGGGGCAGGACAGAGAGATCTGGGGGTTCCTGTACACCACTCAATGAAGGTAAGCATGCAGGTACAGCAGGTAGTGAAGAAGGCTAATAGCATGCTGGCCTTCATAACAAGAGGGATGGAGTATAGAAGCAAAGAGGTTCTTTTGCAGCTGTACAGGGCCCTGGTGAGACCACACCTGGAGTACTGTGTGCAGTTCTGCTCTCCAGATTTGATTCTGGCTATTGAGGGAATGCAGCGTAGGTTCACCAGGTCAATTCCTGGACTGGCGGGATTACCTTACACTGAAAGACTGGAGCGACTGGGCTTGTGTGTACCCTCGAGTTTAGAAGACTGAGAGGGGATCTGATTGAGACATTTCAGATCATCAAAGGATTGGACACTCTGGCGGCAGGAAACATGTTTCCGCTGCTGGGTGAGTGCCGAAACAGAGGACACTGCTTAAAAATACGGGGTAGACCATTTAGGACAGAGATGAGGAGAAACTTCTTCACCCAGAGAGTGGTGGCTGTGTGGAATGCTCTGCCCCAGAGGGCAGTGGAGGCCCAGTCTCTGGATTCATTTAAGAAAGAGTTGCATAGAGCTCTCAAGGATAGTGGAATCAAGGGTTACGGAGATAAGGCAGGAACAGGATACTGATTAAGGATGATCAGCCATGATCATATTGAATGGTGGTGCAGGCTCGAAAGGCAGAATGGCCAACTCCTGCACCTATTGTCCTCCTTTCCTGACTGCCACCCGCAGACAGCGTGCAGCCCCAATCCCTTTCTTTCCGTCTTTCTCGCTGATTTCGGCAGCGCTCCGCTCTCCTCCCCTCCCTGTCTGGTGCCTGCAGGCGACTGATGGCCGGCACAGCAGCAGCAGCAGCAGCAGCAAAAATAACCTGCCGCTCCATTGCGTGGCACAACACAAGTGCAGAGGGGTGACTTGAGCAGCCCCTGCTGGCGGAAAAAGCCTACTGCACCTGGTATTCCCAGGCGGTCTCCCATCCAAGTACTAACCAGGCCTGAGTCTGCTTAGCTTCCGAGATCAGAAGTTTTCAGACTAGTATGGCCGTAGGCACCGGCCCCTTCCTTTTCTCCCTACTTCAAGGCGTGCTGGCCAGCCACATTTTCTTTGCTGCTCTTTCTCTTTATCCCCTTTGTTTTTTTTTCTCTTTTCTCTTTGCTCTTCCTCCTCTGTGCGTGCTTCCCTCCCTCCGTCCCTCCAGCTGCCTTTCAGCCAGCCCTTGCCCACCAGGCTCCTGTAGTCTCCCACATCCCCACGCAGGCCAACTGCAAGCCCTCCCCCTGCTTCATCAGGCTGCAGCCTGCATTCTCTCATCCTTCCGCACTCCTCCACGCCTCCCTTTCCCAATGGCAGGCAGTGGCCAGGGGGGTACCGCAGGGATCACTACTGGCACCGCAGCTTTTTACCATATATCTTAACCATCTACAAGATGCTATTAGCCATAACATTAGCAAATTTGCTGATGATACTAAGCTGGCTGGGCAGGGTGAAATGTCATCAGGATGTTAGCAGATTACAGGGTGACCTGGACAAGTTAGGTGAGTGGCCAGATGCAATTTAATGTGGATAAATCAATGGTTACCCACTTTGGTGCAAGGCAGATTACTACCTAAATGGAATCAATTTAGGTCAAGGGGCAGGACAGAGAGATCTGGGGGTTCCTGTACACCACTCAATGAAGGTAAGCATGCAGGTACAGCAGGTAGTGAAGAAGGCTAATAGCATGCTGGCCTTCATAACAAGAGGGATGGAGTATAGAAGCAAAGAGGTTCTTTTGCAGCTGTACAGGGCCCTGGTGAGACCACACCTGGAGTACTGTGTGCAGTTCTGCTCTCCAGATTTGATTCTGGCTATTGAGGGAATGCAGCGTAGGTTCACCAGGTCAATTCCTGGACTGGCGGGATTACCTTACACTGAAAGACTGGAGCGACTGGGCTTGTGTGTACCCTCGAGTTTAGAAGACTGAGAGGGGATCTGATTGAGACATTTCAGATCATCAAAGGATTGGACACTCTGGCGGCAGGAAACATGTTTCCGCTGCTGGGTGAGTGCCGAAACAGAGGACACTGCTTAAAAATACGGGGTAGACCATTTAGGACAGAGAGATGAGGAGAAACTTCTTCACCCAGAGAGTGGTGGCTGTGTGGAATGCTCTGCCCAGAGGGCAGTGGAGGCCCAGTCTCTGGATTCATTTAAGAAAGAGTTGCATAGAGCTCTCAAGGATAGTGGAATCAAGGGTTACGGAGATAAGGCAGGAACAGGATACTGATTAAGGATGATCAGCCATGATCATATTGAATGGTGGTGCAGGCTCGAAAGGCAGAATGGCCAACTCCTGCACCTATTGTCCTCCTTTCCTGACTGCCACCCGCAGACAGCGTGCAGCCCCAATCCTTTCTTTCCGTCTTTCTCGCTGATTTCGGCAGCGCTCCGCTCTCCTCCCCTCCCTGTCTGGTGCCTGCAGGCGACTGATGGCGGCACAGCAGCAGCAGCAGCAGCAGCAAAATAACCTGCCGCTCCATTGCGTGGCACAACACAAGTGCAGAGGGGTGACTTGAGCAGCCCCTGCTGGCGGAAAAAGCCTACTGCACCTGGTATTCCCAGGCGGTCTCCCATCCAAGTACTAACCAGGCCTGAGTCTGCTTAGCTTCCGAGATCAGACGAGATCGGGCGTTTTCAGACTAGTATGGCCGTAGGCACCGGCCCCTTCCTTTTCTCCCTACTTCAAGGCGTGCTGGCCAGCCACATTTTCTTTGCTGCTCTTTCTCTTTATCCCCTTTGTTTTTTTTTTCTCTTTTCTCTTTGCTCTTCCTCCTCTGTGCGTGCTTCCCTCCCTCCGTCCCTCCAGCTGCCTTTCAGCCAGCCCTTGCCCACCAGGCTCCTGTAGTCTCCCACATCCCCACGCAGGCCAACTGCAAGCCCTCCCCCTGCTTCATCAGGCTGCAGCCTGCATTCTCTCATCCTTCCGCACTCCTCCACGCCTCCCTTTCCCAATGGCAGGCAGTGGGGTGGGGGGTACCGCAGGGATCACTACTGGCACCGCAGCTTTTTACCATATATCTTAACCATCTACAAGATGCTATTAGCCATAACATTAGCAAATTTGCTGATGATACTAAGCTGGCTGGCAGGGGTGAAATGTCATCAGGATGTTAGCAGATTACAGGGTGACCTGGACAAGTTAGGTGAGTGGCCAGATGCAATTTAATGTGGATAAATCAATGGTTACCCACTTTGGTGGAAGGCAGATTACTACCTAAATGGAATCAATTTAGGTCAAGGGGCAGGACAGAGAGATCTGGGGGTTCCTGTACACCACTCAATGAAGGTAAGCATGCAGGTACAGCAGGTAGTGAAGAAGGCTAATAGCATGCTGGCCTTCATAACAAGAGGGATGGAGTATAGAAGCAAAGAGGTTCTTTTGCAGCTGTACAGGGCCCTGGTGAGACCACACCTGGAGTACTGTGTGCAGTTCTGCTCTCCAGATTTGATTCTGGCTATTGAGGGAATGCAGCGTAGGTTCACCAGGTCAATTCCTGGACTGGCGGGATTACCTTACACTGAAAGACTGGAGCGACTGGGCTTGTGTGTACCCTCGAGTTTAGAAGACTGAGAGGGGATCTGATTGAGACATTTCAGATCATCAAAGGATTGGACACTCTGGCGGCAGGAAACATGTTTCCGCTGCTGGGTGAGTGCCGAAACAGAGGACACTGCTTAAAAATACGGGGTAGACCATTTAGGACAGAGATGAGGAGAAACTTCTTCACCCAGAGAGTGGTGGCTGTGTGGAATGCTCTGCCCCAGAGGGCAGTGGAGGCCCAGTCTCTGGATTCATTTAAGAAAGAGTTGCATAGAGCTCTCAAGGATAGTGGAATCAAGGGTTACGGAGATAAGGCAGGAACAGGATACTGATTAAGGATGATCAGCCATGATCATATTGAATGGTGGTGCAGGCTCGAAAGGCAGAATGGCCAACTCCTGCACCTATTGTCCTCCTTTCCTGACTGCCACCCGCAGACAGCGTGCAGCCCCAATCCCTTTCTTTCCGTCTTTCTCGCTGATTTCGGCAGCGCTCCGCTCTCCTCCCCTCCCTGTCTGGTGCCTGCAGGCGACTGATGGCCGGCACAGCAGCAGCAGCAGCAGCAGCAGCAGCAGCAAAAATAACCTGCCGCTCCATTGCGTGGCACAACACAAGTGCAGAGGGGTGACTTGAGCAGCCCCTGCTGGCGGAAAAAGCCTACTGCACCTGGTATTCCCAGGCGGTCTCCCATCCAAGTACTAACCAGGCCTGAGTCTGCTTAGCTTCCGAGATCAGACGAGATCGGGCGTTTTCAGACTAGTATGGCCGTAGGCACGGCCCCTTCCTTTTCTCCCTACTTCAAGGCGTGCTGGCCAGCCACATTTTCTTTGCTGCTCTTTCTCTTTATCCCCTTTGTTTTTTTTTCTCTTTTCTCTTTGCTCTTCCTCCTCTGTGCGTGCTTCCCTCCCTCCGTCCCTCCAGCTGCCTTTCAGCCAGCCCTTGCCCACCAGGCTCCTGTAGTCTCCCACATCCCCACGCAGGCCAACTGCAAGCCCTCCCCCTGCTTCATCAGGCTGCAGCCTGCATTCTCTCATCCTTCCGCACTCCTCCACGCCTCCCTTTCCCAATGGCAGGCAGTGGCCAGGGGGGTACCGCAGGGATCACTACTGGCACCGCAGCTTTTTACCATATATCTTAACCATCTACAAGATGCTATTAGCCATAACATTAGCAAATTTGCTGATGATACTAAGCTGGCTGGCAGGGTGAAATGTCATCAGGATGTTAGCAGATTACAGGGTGACCTGGACAAGTTAGGTGAGTGGCCAGATGCAATTTAATGTGGATAAATCAATGGTTACCCACTTTGGTGGAAGGCAGATTACTACCTAAATGGAATCAATTTAGGTCAAGGGGCAGGACAGAGAGATCTGGGGGTTCCTGTACACCACTCAATGAAGGTAAGCATGCAGGTACAGCAGGTAGTGAAGAAGGCTAATAGCATGCTGGCCTTCATAACAAGAGGGATGGAGTATAGAAGCAAAGAGGTTCTTTTGCAGCTGTACAGGGCCCTGGTGAGACCACACCTGGAGTACTGTGTGCAGTTCTGCTCTCCAGATTTGATTCTGGCTATTGAGGGAATGCAGCGTAGGTTCACCAGGTCAATTCCTGGACTGGCGGGATTACCTTACACTGAAAGACTGGAGCGACTGGGCTTGTGTGTACCCTCGAGTTTAGAAGACTGAGAGGGGATCTGATTGAGACATTTCAGATCATCAAAGGATTGGACACTCTGGCGGCAGGAAACATGTTTCCGCTGCTGGGTGAGTGCCGAAACAGAGGACACTGCTTAAAAATACGGGGTAGACCATTTAGGACAGAGATGAGGAGAAACTTCTTCACCCAGAGAGTGGTGGCTGTGTGGAATGCTCTGCCCCAGAGGGCAGTGGAGGCCCAGTCTCTGGATTCATTTAAGAAAGAGTTGCATAGAGCTCTCAAGGATAGTGGAATCAAGGGTTACGGAGATAAGGCAGGAACAGGATACTGATTAAGGATGATCAGCCATGATCATATTGAATGGTGGTGCAGGCTCGAAAGGCAGAATGGCCAACTCCTGCACCTATTGTCCTCCTTTCCTGACTGCCACCCGCAGACAGCGTGCAGCCCCAATCCCTTTCTTTCCGTCTTTCTCGCTGATTTCGGCAGCGCTCCGCTCTCCTCCCCTCCCTGTCTGGTGCCTGCAGGCGACTGATGGCCGGCAGCAGCAGCAGCAGCAGCAGCAGCAGCAGCAAAAATAACCTGCCGCTCCATTGCGTGGCACAACACAAGTGCAGAGGGGTGACTTGAGCAGCCCCTGCTGGCGGAAAAAGCCTACTGCACCTGGTATTCCCAGGCGGTCTCCCATCCAAGTACTAACCAGGCCTGAGTCTGCTTAGCTTCCGAGATCAGACGAGATCGGGCGTTTTCAGACTAGTATGGCCGTAGGCACCGGCCCCTTCCTTTTCTCCCTACTTCAAGGCGTGCTGGCCAGCCACATTTTCTTTGCTGCTCTTTCTCTTTATCCCCTTTGTTTTTTTTTTCTCTTTTCTCTTTGCTCTTCCTCCTCTGTGCGTGCTTCCCTCCCTCCGTCCCTCCAGCTGCCTTTCAGCCAGCCCTTGCCCACCAGGCTCCTGTAGTCTCCCACATCCCCACGCAGGCCAACTGCAAGCCCTCCCCCTGCTTCATCAGGCTGCAGCCTGCATTCTCTCATCCTTCCGCACTCCTCCACGCCTCCCTTTCCCAATGGCAGGCAGTGGCCAGGGGGGTACCGCAGGGATCACTACTGGCACCGCAGCTTTTTACCATATATCTTAACCATCTACAAGATGCTATTAGCCATAACATTAGCAAATTTGCTGATGATACTAAGCTGGCTGGCAGGGTGAAATGTCATCAGGATGTTAGCAGATTACAGGGTGACCTGGACAAGTTAGGTGAGTGGCCAGATGCAATTTAATGTGGATAAATCAATGGTTACCCACTTTGGTGGAAGGCAGATTACTACCTAAATGGAATCAATTTAGGTCAAGGGGCAGGACAGAGAGATCTGGGGGTTCCTGTACACCACTCAATGAAGGTAAGCATGCAGGTACAGCAGGTAGTGAAGAAGGCTAATAGCATGCTGGCCTTCATAACAAGAGGGATGGAGTATAGAAGCAAAGAGGTTCTTTTGCAGCTGTACAGGGCCCTGGTGAGACCACACCTGGAGTACTGTGTGCAGTTCTGCTCTCCAGATTTGATTCTGGCTATTGAGGGAATGCAGCGTAGGTTCACCAGGTCAATTCCTGGACTGGCGGGATTACCTTACACTGAAAGACTGGAGCGACTGGGCTTGTGTGTACCCTCGAGTTTAGAAGACTGAGAGGGGATCTGATTGAGACATTTCAGATCATCAAAGGATTGGACACTCTGGCGGCAGGAAACATGTTTCCGCTGCTGGGTGAGTGCCGAAACAGAGGACACTGCTTAAAAATACGGGGTAGACCATTTAGGACAGAGATGAGGAGAAACTTCTTCACCCAGAGAGTGGTGGCTGTGTGGAATGCTCTGCCCCAGAGGGCAGTGGAGGCCCAGTCTCTGGATTCATTTAAGAAAGAGTTGCATAGAGCTCTCAAGGATAGTGGAATCAAGGGTTACGGAGATAAGGCAGGAACAGGATACTGATTAAGGATGATCAGCCATGATCATATTGAATGGTGGTGCAGGCTCGAAAGGCAGAATGGCCAACTCCTGCACCTATTGTCCTCCTTTCCTGACTGCCACCCGCAGACAGCGTGCAGCCCCAATCCCTTTCTTTCCGTCTTTCTCGCTGATTTCGGCAGCGCTCCGCTCTCCTCCCCTCCCTGTCTGGTGCCTGCAGGCGACTGATGGCCGGCAGCAGCAGCAGCAGCAGCAGCAGCAGCAGCAAAAATAACCTGCCGCTCCATTGCGTGGCACAACACAAGTGCAGAGGGGTGACTTGAGCAGCCCCTGCTGGCGGAAAAAGCCTACTGCACCTGGTATTCCCAGGCGGTCTCCCATCCAAGTACTAACCAGGCCTGAGTCTGCTTAGCTTCCGAGATCAGACGAGATCGGGCGTTTTCAGACTAGTATGGCCGTAGGCACCGGCCCCTTCCTTTTCTCCCTACTTCAAGGCGTGCTGGCCAGCCACATTTTCTTTGCTGCTCTTTCTCTTTATCCCCTTTGTTTTTTTTTCTCTCTTTTCTCTTTGCTCTTCCTCCTCTGTGCGTGCTTCCCTCCCTCCGTCCCTCCAGCTGCCTTTCAGCCAGCCCTTGCCCACCAGGCTCCTGTAGTCTCCCACATCCCCACGCAGGCCAACTGCAAGCCCTCCCCCTGCTTCATCAGGCTGCAGCCTGCATTCTCTCATCCTTCCGCACTCCTCCACGCCTCCCTTTCCCAATGGCAGGCAGTGGCCAGGGGGGTACCGCAGGGATCACTACTGGCACCGCAGCTTTTTACCATATATCTTAACCATCTACAAGATGCTATTAGCCATAACATTAGCAAATTTGCTGATGATACTAAGCTGGCTGGCAGGGTGAAATGTCATCAGGATGTTAGCAGATTACAGGGTGACCTGGACAAGTTAGGTGAGTGGCCAGATGCAATTTAATGTGGATAAATCAATGGTTACCCACTTTGGTGGAAGGCAGATTACTACCTAAATGGAATCAATTTAGGTCAAGGGGCAGGACAGAGAGATCTGGGGGTTCCTGTACACCACTCAATGAAGGTAAGCATGCAGGTACAGCAGGTAGTGAAGAAGGCTAATAGCATGCTGGCCTTCATAACAAGAGGGATGGAGTATAGAAGCAAAGAGGTTCTTTTGCAGCTGTACAGGGCCCTGGTGAGACCACACCTGGAGTACTGTGTGCAGTTCTGCTCTCCAGATTTGATTCTGGCTATTGAGGGAATGCAGCGTAGGTTCACCAGGTCAATTCCTGGACTGGCGGGATTACCTTACACTGAAAGACTGGAGCGACTGGGCTTGTGTGTACCCTCGAGTTTAGAAGACTGAGAGGGGATCTGATTGAGACATTTCAGATCATCAAAGGATTGGACACTCTGGCGGCAGGAAACATGTTTCCGCTGCTGGGTGAGTGCCGAAACAGAGGACACTGCTTAAAAATACGGGGTAGACCATTTAGGACAGAGATGAGGAGAAACTTCTTCACCCAGAGAGTGGTGGCTGTGTGGAATGCTCTGCCCCAGAGGGCAGTGGAGGCCCAGTCTCTGGATTCATTTAAGAAAGAGTTGCATAGAGCTCTCAAGGATAGTGGAATCAAGGGTTACGGAGATAAGGCAGGAACAGGATACTGATTAAGGATGATCAGCCATGATCATATTGAATGGTGGTGCAGGCTCGAAAGGCAGAATGGCCAACTCCTGCACCTATTGTCCTCCTTTCCTGACTGCCACCCGCAGACAGCGTGCAGCCCCAATCCCTTTCTTTCCGTCTTTCTCGCTGATTTCGGCAGCGCTCCGCTCTCCTCCCCTCCCTGTCTGGTGCCTGCAGGCGACTGATGGCCGGCACAGCAGCAGCAGCAGCAGCAAAAATAACCTGCCGCTCCATTGCGTGGCACAACACAAGTGCAGAGGGGTGACTTGAGCAGCCCTGCTGGCGGAAAAAGCCTACTGCACCTGGTATTCCCAGGCGGTCTCCCATCCAAGTACTAACCAGGCCTGAGTCTGCTTAGCTTCCGAGATCAGACGAGATCGGGCGTTTTCAGACTAGTATGGCCGTAGGCACCGGCCCCTTCCTTTTCTCCCTACTTCAAGGCGTGCTGGCCAGCCACATTTTCTTTGCTGCTCTTTCTCTTTATCCCCTTTGTTTTTTTTTTCTCTTTTCTCTTTGCTCTTCCTCCTCTGTGCGTGCTTCCCTCCCTCCGTCCCTCCAGCTGCCTTTCAGCCAGCCCTTGCCCACCAGGCTCCTGTAGTCTCCACATCCCCACGCAGGCCAACTGCAAGCCCTCCCCCTGCTTCATCAGGCTGCAGCCTGCATTCTCTCATCCTTCCGCACTCCTCCACGCCTCCCTTCCCAATGGCAGGCAGTGGCCAGGGGGGTACCGCAGGGATCACTACTGGCACCGCAGCTTTTTACCATATATCTTAACCATCTACAAGATGCTATTAGCCATAACATTAGCAAATTTGCTGATGATACTAAGCTGGCTGGCAGGGTGAAATGTCATCAGGATGTTAGCAGATTACAGGGTGACCTGGACAAGTTAGGTGAGTGGCCAGATGCAATTTAATGTGGATAAATCAATGGTTACCCACTTTGGTGGAAGGCAGATTACTACCTAAATGGAATCAATTTAGGTCAAGGGGCAGGACAGAGAGATCTGGGGGTTCCTGTACACCACTCAATGAAGGTAAGCATGCAGGTACAGCAGGTAGTGAAGAAGGCTAATAGCATGCTGGCCTTCATAACAAGAGGGATGGAGTATAGAAGCAAAGAGGTTCTTTTGCAGCTGTACAGGGCCCTGGTGAGACCACACCTGGAGTACTGTGTGCAGTTCTGCTCTCCAGATTTGATTCTGGCTATTGAGGGAATGCAGCGTAGGTTCACCAGGTCAATTCCTGGACTGGCGGGATTACCTTACACTGAAAGACTGGAGCGACTGGGCTTGTGTGTACCCTCGAGTTTAGAAGACTGAGAGGGGATCTGATTGAGACATTTCAGATCATCAAAGGATTGGACACTCTGGCGGCAGGAAACATGTTTCCGCTGCTGGGTGAGTGCCGAAACAGAGGACACTGCTTAAAAATACGGGGTAGACCATTTAGGACAGAGATGAGGAGAAACTTCTTCACCCAGAGAGTGGTGGCTGTGTGGAATGCTCTGCCCCAGAGGGCAGTGGAGGCCCAGTCTCTGGATTCATTTAAGAAAGAGTTGCATAGAGCTCTCAAGGATAGTGGAATCAAGGGTTACGGAGATAAGGCAGGAACAGGATACTGATTAAGGATGATCAGCCATGATCATATTGAATGGTGGTGCAGGCTCGAAAGGCAGAATGGCCAACTCCTGCACCTATTGTCCTCCTTTCCTGACTGCCACCGCAGACAGCGTGCAGCCCCAATCCCTTTCTTTCCGTCTTTCTCGCTGATTTCGGCAGCGCTCCGCTCTCCTCCCCCCCTGTCTGGTGCCTGCAGGCGACTGATGGCCGGCACAGCAGCAGCAGCAGCAGCAGCAGCAGCAGCAGCAAAAATAACCTGCCGCTCCATTGCGTGGCACAACACAAGTGCAGCCCCTGCTGGCGGAAAAAAGCCTACTGCACCTGGTATTCCCAGGCGGTCTCCCATCCAAGTACTAACCAGGCCTGAGTCTGCTTAGCTTCCGAGATCAGACGAGATCGGGGTTTTCAGACTAGTATGGCCGTAGGCACCGGCCCCTTCCTTTTCTCCCTACTTCAAGGCGTGCTGGCCAGCCACATTTTCTTTGCTGCTCTTTCTCTTTATCCCCTTTGTTTTTTTTTTCTCTTTTCTCTTTGCTCTTCCTCCTCTGTGCGTGCTTCCCTCCCTCCGTCCCTCCAGCTGCCTTTCAGCCAGCCCTTGCCCACCAGGCTCCTGTAGTCTCCCACATCCCCACGCAGGCCAACTGCAAGCCCTCCCCCTGCTTCATCAGGCTGCAGCCTGCATTCTCTCATCCTTCCGCACTCCTCCACGCCTCCCTTTCCCAATGGCAGGCAGTGGCCAGGGGGGTACCGCAGGGATCACTACTGGCACCGCAGCTTTTTACCATATATCTTAACCATCTACAAGATGCTATTAGCCATAACATTAGCAAATTTGCTGATGATACTAAGCTGGCTGGCAGGGGTGAAATGTCATCAGGATGTTAGCAGATTACAGGGTGACCTGGACAAGTTAGGTGAGTGGCCAGATGCAATTTAATGTGGATAAATCAATGGTTACCCACTTTGGTGGAAGGCAGATTACTACCTAAATGGAATCAATTTAGGTCAAGGGGCAGGACAGAGAGATCTGGGGGTTCCTGTACACCACTCAATGAAGGTAAGCATGCAGGTACAGCAGGTAGTGAAGAAGGCTAATAGCATGCTGGCCTTCATAACAAGAGGGATGGAGTATAGAAGCAAAGAGGTTCTTTTGCAGCTGTACAGGGCCCTGGTGAGACCACACCTGGAGTACTGTGTGCAGTTCTGCTCTCCAGATTTGATTCTGGCTATTGAGGGAATGCAGCGTAGGTTCACCAGGTCAATTCCTGGACTGGCGGGATTACCTTACACTGAAAGACTGGAGCGACTGGGCTTGTGTGTACCCTCGAGTTTAGAAGACTGAGAGGGGATCTGATTGAGACATTTCAGATCAAAGGATTGGACACTCTGGCGGCAGGAAACATGTTTCCGCTGCTGGGTGAGTGCCGAAACAGAGGACACTGCTTAAAAATACGGGGGGGTAGACCATTTAGGACAGAGATGAGGAGAAACTTCTTCACCCAGAGAGTGGTGGCTGTGTGGAATGCTCTGCCCAGAGGGCAGTGGAGGCCCAGTCTCTGGATTCATTTAAGAAAGAGTTGCATAGAGCTCTCAAGGATAGTGGAATCAAGGGTTACGGAGATAAGGCAGGAACAGGATACTGATTAAGGATGATCAGCCATGATCATATTGAATGGTGGTGCAGGCTCGAAAGGCAGAATGGCCAACTCCTGCACCTATTGTCCTCCTTTCCTGACTGCCACCCGCAGACAGCGTGCAGCCCCAATCCCTTTCTTTCCGTCTTTCTCGCTGATTTCGGCAGCGCTCCGCTCTCCTCCCCTCCCTGTCTGGTGCCTGCAGGCGACTGATGGCCGGCAGCAGCAGCAGCAGCAGCAGCAGCAAAAATAACCTGCCGCTCCATTGCGTGGCACAACACAAGTGCAGAGGGGTGACTTGAGCAGCCCCTGCTGGCGGAAAAAGCCTACTGCACCTGGTATTCCCAGGCGGTCTCCCATCCAAGTACTCACCAGGCCTGAGTCTGCTTAGCTTCCGAGATCAGACCAGATCGGGCGTTTTCAGACTAGTATGGCCGTAGGCACCAGCCCCTTCCTTTTCTCCCTACTTCAAGGCGTGCTGGCCAGCCACATTTTCTTTGCTGCTCTTTCTCTTTATCCCCTTTGTTTTTTTTTTCTCTTTTCTCTTTGCTCTTTCTCCTCTGTGCGTGCTTCCCTCCCTCCGTCCCTCCAGCTGCCTTTCAGCCGGGCATTGCCCACCAGGCTCCTGTAGTCTCCCACATCCCCACGCAGGCCAACTGCAAGCCCTCCCCCTGCTTCATCAGGCTGCAGCCTGCATTCTCTCATCCTTCCGCACTCCTCCACGCCTCCCTTTCCCAATGGCAGGCAGTGGCCAGGGGGGGTACCGCAGGGATCACTACTGGCACCGCAGCTTTTTACCATATATCTTAACCATCTACAAGATGCTATTAGCCATAACATTAGCAAATTTGCTGATGATACTAAGCTGGCTGGCAGGGTGAAATGTCATCAGGATGTTAGCAGATTACAGGGTGACCTGGACAAGTTAGGTGAGTGGCCAGATGCAATTTAATGTGGATAAATCAATGGTTACCCACTTTGGTGGAAGGCAGATTACTACCTAAATGGAATCAATTTAGGTCAAGGGGCAGGACAGAGAGATCTGGGGGTTCCTGTACACCACTCAATGAAGGTAAGCATGCAGGTACACAGCAGGTAGTGAAGAAGGCTAATAGCATGCTGGCCTTCATAACAAGAGGGATGGAGTATAGAAGCAAAGAGGTTCTTTTGCAGCTGTACAGGGCCCTGGTGAGACCACACCTGGAGTACTGTGTGCAGTTCTGCTCTCCAGATTTGATTCTGGCTATTGAGGGAATGCAGCGTAGGTTCACCAGGTCAATTCCTGGACTGGCGGGATTACCTTACACTGAAAGACTGGAGCGACTGGGCTTGTGTGTACCCTCGAGTTTAGAAGACTGAGAGGGGATCTGATTGAGACATTTCAGATCATCAAAGGATTGGACACTCTGGCGGCAGGAAACATGTTTCCGCTGCTGGGTGAGTGCCGAAACAGAGGACACTGCTTAAAAATACGGGGTAGACCATTTAGGACAGAGATGAGGAGAAACTTCTTCACCCAGAGAGTGGTGGCTGTGTGGAATGCTCTGCCCCAGAGGGCAGTGGAGGCCCAGTCTCTGGATTCATTTAAGAAAGAGTTGCATAGAGCTCTCAAGGATAGTGGAATCAAGGGTTACGGAGATAAGGCAGGAACAGGATACTGATTAAGGATGATCAGCCATGATCATATTGAATGGTGGTGCAGGCTCGAAAGGCAGAATGGCCAACTCCTGCACCTATTGTCCTCCTTTCCTGACTGCCACCCGCAGACAGCGTGCAGCCCCAATCCCTTTCTTTCCGTCTTTCTCGCTGATTTCGGCAGCGCTCCGCTCTCCTCCCCTCCCTGTCTGGTGCCTGCAGGCGACTGATGGCCGGCACAGCAGCAGCAGCAGCAGCAGCAGCAGCAAAAATAACTGCCGCTCCATTGCGTGGCACAACACAAGTGCAGAGGGGTGACTTGAGCAGCCCCTGCTGGCGGAAAAAGCCTACTGCACCTGGTATTCCCAGGCGGTCTCCCATCCAAGTACTAACCAGGCCTGAGTCTGCTTAGCTTCCGAAGATCAGGCGTTTTCAGACTAGTATGGCCGTAGGCACCGGCCCTTCCTTTTCTCCCTACTTCAAGGCGTGCTGGCCAGCCACATTTTCTTTGCTGCTCTTTCTCTTTATCCCTTTGTTTTTTTTTTCTCTTTTCTCTTTGCTCTTCCTCCTCTGTGCGTGCTTCCCTCCCTCCGTCCCTCCAGCTGCCTTTCAGCCAGCCCTTGCCCACCAGGCTCCTGTAGTCTCCCACATCCCCACGCAGGCCAACTGCAAGCCCTCCCCCTGCTTCATCAGGCTGCAGCCTGCATTCTCTCATCCTTCCGCACTCCTCCACGCCTCCCTTTCCCAATGGCAGGCAGTGGCCAGGGGGGGTACCGCAGGGATCACTACTGGCACCGCAGCTTTTTACCATATATCTTAACCATCTACAAGATGCTATTAGCCATAACATTAGCAAATTTGCTGATGATACTAAGCTGGCTGGCAGGGTGAAATGTCATCAGGATGTTAGCAGATTACAGGGTGACCTGGACAAGTTAGGTGAGTGGCCAGATGCAATTTAATGTGGATAAATCAATGGTTACCCACTTTGGTGGAAGGCAGATTACTACCTAAATGGAATCAATTTAGGTCAAGGGGCAGGACAGAGAGATCTGGGGGTTCCTGTACACCACTCAATGAAGGTAAGCATGCAGGTACAGCAGGTAGTGAAGAAGGCTAATAGCATGCTGGCCTTCATAACAAGAGGGATGGAGTATAGAAGCAAAGAGGTTCTTTTGCAGCTGTACAGGGCCCTGGTGAGACCACACCTGGAGTACTGTGTGCAGTTCTGCTCTCCAGATTTGATTCTGGCTATTGAGGGAATGCAGCGTAGGTTCACCAGGTCAATTCCTGGACTGGCGGGATTACCTTACACTGAAAGACTGGAGCGACTGGGCTTGTGTGTACCCTCGAGTTTAGAAGACTGAGAGGGGATCTGATTGAGACATTTCAGATCATCAAAGGATTGGACACTCTGGCGGCAGGAAACATGTTTCCGCTGCTGGGTGAGTGCCGAAACAGAGGACACTGCTTAAAAATACGGGGTAGACCATTTAGGACAGAGATGAGGAGAAACTTCTTCACCCAGAGAGTGGTGGCTGTGTGGAATGCTCTGCCCCAGAGGGCAGTGGAGGCCCAGTCTCTGGATTCATTTAAGAAAGAGTTGCATAGAGCTCTCAAGGATAGTGGAATCAAGGGTTACGGAGATAAGGCAGGAACAGGATACTGATTAAGGATGATCAGCCATGATCATATTGAATGGTGGTGCAGGCTCGAAAGGCAGAATGGCCAACTCCTGCACCTATTGTCCTCCTTTCCTGACTGCCACCCGCAGACAGCGTGCAGCCCCAATCCCTTTCTTTCCGTCTTTCTCGCTGATTTCGGCAGCGCTCCGCTCTCCTCCCCTCCCTGTCTGGTGCCTGCAGGCGACTGATGGCCGGCACAGCAGCAGCAGCAGCAGCAAAATAACCTGCCGCTCCATTGCGTGGCACAACACAAGTGCAGAGGGGTGACTTGAGCAGCCCCTGCTGGCGGAAAAAGCCTACTGCACCTGGTATTCCCAGGCGGTCTCCCATCCAAGTACTAACCAGGCCTGAGTCTGCTTAGCTTCCGAGATCAGACGTTTTCAGACTAGTATGGCCGTAGGCACCGGCCCCTTCCTTTTCTCCCTACTTCAAGGCGTGCTGGCCAGCCACATTTTCTTTGCTGCTCTTTCTCTTTATCCCCTTTGTTTTTTTTTTCTCTTTTCTCTTTGCTCTTCCTCCTCTGTGCGTGCTTCCCTCCCTCCGTCCCTCCAGCTGCCTTTCAGCCAGCCCTTGCCCACCAGGCTCCTGTAGTCTCCCACATCCCCCGCAGGCCAACTGCAAGCCTCCCCTGCTTCATCAGGCTGCAGCCTGCATTCTTCATCCTTCCGCACTCCTCCACGCCTCCCTTTCCAAT
>NW_026868595.1:570291-666263 GCF_020745735.1 Hemiscyllium ocellatum | reverse complement strand
CGAAATACAACAGGAAATCTAGTGTGCACTTTTGTGAATCTTTACGACCAGATTGCGAAGCAGAATTAGAGGAAATGGGCAGTGTGAACCGCCCAACTGAGCAGAGGACAAGTCCAGACATCTTTCCCTTCGTTAAGAGGCCGGGCCAATTGACTCAGATGTTCTTCAGACATGCTCAGATCTGAGATATTGAAAAGGATCCTCATTCCTAGACATCAGGAATTTAAACATCATCTCGGTTTTGGAACACTGAGAAAGCTCTGGTACAGACAAGACACTGAATGGTTCAAACGGATACAGTCCTGGTTATAGAAGAGCGGTTACTGGTGACATGAATGTGTCTGCAGAGGTGCGATCAGACTGTGACCTTGTCTCCACAATGAAAATCAGACTTTATTTTGGGCAAGTAAATACTCATAGAGGAAAATTGGACATTCAGGGAGTGCAGGCCAAACTTGAAATCAGTAACAGCCATTTTAGAGGGCCATGCAAGCTCTGATTCACAGTCTCTCTGCCGAAATTGGTCAACACTTGCGGCTGTTAAACGAAAGGCGCAGATCTATGACTGTTCTCACTTCATCCGCCTTCTTTCCTGCACAGTTCTGGTTTTAAATTGGGTCAGCAAAATGTTCCCTAAAACAGTAATCTTATCCGGAACCACAAACGTGTTTCTGTATTCTTTTAATGACTAATGTTATCGACTGCGGATTTCAGGACACTGAAACAAAAACAGAAACTTCTGGGGAAATCCACCAGGTTTTGCATTACCTGTGGGGGAAAGCAAACTTCTGATAATGATCTGAAGAAACTTTGAAACATTGTCTCTGAATCTGTCTCCACAGATGCTGCAAGACCTGTTGAGTTATTTTTCCTGCAATTTCTGCTTTTGTTTTTACCTCTATGTCCATTCCATCTATTGGCATGGAGGATCCAGTCCCACCATATACCGACATTAGCCCTTTCGGAAGCTTTGATCTTTGAATTCAAATGAACCCGCAATGATTAACTCTGCCTCAGCTCCACGCGGGAGAGAGAACTGGAAAGGTATACCGCTGGCGTGGTTCAGCCGCCGGGGCGAATAGTTAAAGTGTTCGACTTGAAATGCATTGGGAATTCCCCAGGAGGCTGGAATCCTGCCGACTACGACTGAGTGCAGAGAAAACCGAAGTTTCCTAGCCATCCTATTGTTTGGGATCAAATCAGGGCGTGAGGATTCAATTGATCCAGTAAGGATTGGTGCAAATCTCCAGCGCACTCATCAAACCGTTCAGTTGCAACATGTACATGGGCAAATACGTTTGAACTTGTGGACCACAAAATTGGAAAAGAGACGTGAACAGTGCAAGTGCCAAAAGACATTTTCTGTTCTGTAGACCTGTGACCAACTGCAGTTACTGGACAACTTTTGCAAAATGTACCTGAGATGGCAAGGGTGGAACTGATTCTACCCGATCTGTGTTCCAGATATGGTATCGATTGGAACATTGGGATTGGGTATAACTGCCAAACTGCATTCTATGAGAATCGGGAAGATAAGATCCTGGTATCTCTTTACCCTGCTGTGTGCAAGCACATACCTTCTCAATACTCGTTGTTTGATATTCCATAGCCCCGCTTTCAGGTAATCATTGGATTTACGATCTTCCTGTTTTATATCAAACAGCTCAGTGACTTCGGAATTGGATGGTCAGAAGGAGATGGAGATGAGACAGGCAGAAAAGCAAAACGAGACCCGACGTGAAAGTGTTTCGAGTTTGCCGTGTGTCCGTTGATTTAAATGAAGGTTATTTGCTTGTCGCTGTTCTTTCAGATTCCCAGGTGCCACAGGTCGGTGGATTTTGGGAAATTGAACATTACACATGAACAACCTGTGGGATTATTACAGCTCACTGTCGATTTTATATCACAGCTCACTGCAACGTTTTATATTAACTGGAAAATGGGCTTGCGTTCAACCTAAAGCTGCGTTTTGTCGAAGAAAGTTTAAACATGAAGTAGATGGAACGTATATAATCCTGGACCTCTGCCCCTCTGGGGAGATGTGTCCGTATATCTTCCACTGTGGCTGAAAATGAGGATGAGTTTCTCAAGGGGGTTACAACATAATATGAAAATGTGTTGCTGGAAAAGCGCAGCAGGTCAGGCAGCATCCAAGGAGCTGCTGCGCATTTCCAGCAACACATTTTCAGCTCTGATCTCCAGCATCTCACTTTCTCCTACAACATGGTATGACCATGTCAAACTTCAGTCCCATTATTCTATCACTTACGATCACAGGGAGAATTTCATTGCATTTGCACTGGAAACATCAGAATAAACAAGATTATGTGGCAAAAACGAAAAGTAGGACTATAATAGAATGATGTCTCTGAGCCACAAAGCGTGATGGGCCAAGTGGTCATTTTAAAACTGTAAAAAATGTAAGACGGGGGAAACCGATCTGCAGCGAGACTGATCCGAAAGCAAAATGCAAAAGCAGTGTCATTGAGAAAGGAGACAGTGTTTTCTCTGCCCTCGTTGGGGAAGTAACCATTATGGATCATTCAATCACTGCCGCAGCGCACGTTCATTTCCCAATCTGGAGATGGGAGTTCGGCACTTCCCGCCCATTGTGATGATAGTGTTTGTGAAACAGGAAATGAAGTGGGAGCTGAGAATGATTCACTTTTGTACCAAACGTGATTCATCTAACATAAAATAAAGAACTACGGTTGATGAAATCTAAAACAAAATCAGGGATTGACTGATAGATTATGCGCCTGCAGCATTGTGGAGAGAAACAGAGTTAATGTTTCAGATCGACAGAAACAGAATTAGCTACAGATTTCATATCATGATGGCGGGGAAATGACCAGTTTTGTCAACATTTTTATCAAAAATCGCTGACACCCGTCATTTCGACATATTTGAAATGGTTTCATCGACTGTAATGCTGTTTCCGTTGCCTTCAGCTGCTGAAGGTTTGTGCTTTATATTGTTACTTTTTTCTTTTACTTTCTCTCACTCAGCAGCCATGTCGAATGGTCCTTCCCTTTGTATAAATCAATGGAGTCTGTATTTGTCTCTTTGTGTGATGTATGCACCACTCTGTTTCACATTTTCTGACGCTCAATCTGTTCATATTCCTCATTTCCCATTTCTGGTCTTTGAAATGTCTCACATTCGGAGGCAGTGTAATAGTGAGTTGCTGAGAGACTATGTCCTCCCACCACTGGCTGGATTGTGTATAGCTGGGCCCACATTCTCCTGATAATGTATCTGTTACTTAGGGCTGCGGTAAGAGACGTTATTTACTCAACATGTTATGATCTTTCGAATTCTAAATGCAACATCTTTTCCTCCGGAAATAAAAGCAGTTTCATTCGAAATATAGGATGACAATGATGTATTTACTGTTGGTGAAAGATGAATGATCGGTGTCTGCAGAAAATGAAGATGATCAGCTCTTGGTGTCTGTGCTATGGCCACAACATTTCCCGACAAATCTGCAGTGTCTGCTGCCTCAACTCGTTATTCCCACTAAAACTGGGAGTGAAAGAGCGAGCGCAACAGAAGAGAAGAAAAGATTTTTGTGGGACAATGGAAAGAAGTTCCAGTTTGTATTAACAGTCAGCAAGAAACAACATTCATTGGTGGAGAAAAAAGTCGGGAATAACTCTAGGAGCATCAAATCACAACAGGCTGAGCTCAAATCAGAAAGCTGCGGAATCAGCAATATGACATTTGAAGAAGATGAAACAATGAGCCTTTGAAAGAGTGGACATCCACAACTGGCATTTGAATCCAAGTTCTCTTGTTTACTAGGAAAGCACTTTAACGAACCGAGTCACCGTGCCTACACTAGGTGTGTGCTTACCCATCCACACTTGTAGTTCTTTAACCACTTCATCACAAAAGTTTGAAATGTTTTTCTTTTTTGTGTAAAATGTTGTTTGGTGAGAATTGCAATCAATGCCCGCTTTTGCACAGACATTTCACAGTTTAACATTCTCCCACTGAAAATGTACAGGGAAAGTCAATGTGCACTTACATTGGTTTCAAACTGTACTGTTCACCTGTTTAAACTGATAGAATAAGGAGAATGTGTCCATCCTTTCTTGGCCCATTGACGGCGTTCACACACCCAGAGGGATCCTCACACCAAGAGGAAGAGGGTTATTGTGGTGAATTGACCTGGAGTGAGTGTGAGCCAAAATCAACAGTGGGCAGTGTAGGCAGACCCATTGGCATCAACACTGAGCCTAACACCACCAGCTCCACGATTACTTCCTGCCTCATGCGTTCCAGTCATCATTGCCATGCACTTTTATTTGACTTCCCCAATCTGTTTCTTCACTTGTTCCCGACCGATTGCAGGTGTCTGCTTAGAACCTGACACTTTTAGAAACATGTCTCTATCAATGAGATATGATTCACTGATCATCGAAGATACCCCGGAGAAGGAGGGAATGACTTAGTTTCTTGAACCTTTCAACTCATGAGCACGACGAATCGTCATGCTGCTGCTAACGATGGATTGCTCGGATTTAGACCCGACAACACTGAAAAAACAGGGAGATGATTGGCGCGGGATTTGCCGTGTAGTTTCTCCGTGTATCTGCTACCATAGTCCTTCTAATTGGATGCAAACAATCCATACCTGCTTTAGAAGTGAAATGGAAAGGAATTACAATTAATTACTGTCTGAAACTTTGTTAAGCTGCTCTCATACCTTGGCCTGAACGTGCGCCAGAGTGTACAGCAGCAATTATCATCCTGATAAGGAGTGCAGTTTCCGTGCCCCTCACCCTTTCTGTAACAATAGTACCGCGTTTGCTTTCAGTGCGAAGGCAACCCGGTTTGAAAACAAGGTAACACTTATTTGCTGGTGTCACAGTGCACCACGGATTGTTGTGTCGCCTCTCTGTCAAATTAATCCCAAGATAGTCTCTGAAAGGCCTCATTTTGATTTTGTCTGCTGTTTTTCAACGCGAATGAACCAACATCAGAATACCTGAATCATGCTTTGGTGCAGTTCGCATGTTAGCGACTCAGCCATTTCGCAACAGGAATGAATGGATTTGCAGTCTAACATTCACATGTGCTCTGAAATCGAAGCCATGTTGGAACTGGAACTGAGAAAGTGATAGACACGAAATGACGTTGTATCATTTACCTCATAGAAGAGCAGGAAAATGTAAACCTGGTCAGGGGAGGTAGTGGGGACAGCAAAGTGAGAACAAGTGGAGGTCTCGTGAAACCTCTTCTTTCTGATTCAGTCAGCAACAAGAGTCATGAAGGTGCCTCAGGCTGGATAGCTTCCCATCTCGAACACCGACCAATCACGTCGAGTATGGACCTCTTTGACACCTCGTTGTTTTGTTCTGCTAATTCTATTTGGAGTTTCTTACCTCGGTTCTAGAAGCGCTTTTGTTTCACCTCCTCGTTTATTCTCCGTCCTTCATTCTCAGTTTGTTGGGAAGAACGAGGTGAGGCAGGAATCACTGCGGATATCCACGCTGATCATTCTCTGCTGTCACTGTTCATTAATTTTACACGAAAAGCAAAATATTATGAATTGTATTTGGAATTTAAAAGGAAACATGTCGAAGGCCTCAGGCCTAAGTGACAGATATATTATCTAGAGAATGTGAGCCCAGTTCTCCACACTCCAGTCAGCGGGAGGAGAAATTGCCTCATCAGCTGCACTTTCACACTGTCTTCTGCAGTCAGAGTTTCCAAAGACCAGAAATGGGAAATGAGGGATTTGGACAGAGACTGTGAAAGAAGGTGACAATGAACAGACATAGAAAGACAAATGGAAACTCACATTGTGGAAGACACTGAAAGGGTCAATTGTCCACTTGACATGGCTGCTAAGTGACAGAAAGGAAAAGAAAAAGGTAACCATTAAAGCACAGCTTGTCACCAGCTCATGGAAACGGAAGCAGCATTACCGCCAAAAAAACCTTTTAAATTTGTAAAAGTGACGTTGTCAACTAATGAGAAGTTTTGATAAATATGATGATCCCACACATAATACTGAAAATGTGCCTGCATTACAATGTTGAAATACCGAACGAACCTGCTTCTGTCGATCTGAAACACTAGCTCTACTTTGCTCCATGGATCCTGCCAGGCGCTGAGTTTCTCCAGCATTCCATGTTTTTGTTCACATTTCCAGCATCCGCAGCTCTTTGTCTTATGTTAACCTGAATCGTGTTTTTGACAAAACATGACCACTTCTCAGCCACATCCATCATTTCCTGCTTTAGGAATGCTGCCACTACGACAAACGAGCACAGGAAAATTCCCATTCCTCGACTGGAAATCGAACTCGAGCCGAGCGCTGGGAGCACTGAATCAGAAACAGTAGAGAACCACAGAAAACAACAGACCCTGTCGTCCCTTTCATCAATTACACTGCTGTTGTAAGGTTTGTAGCTCAGTTGAGGTTTCGGGTGTAGGTTTGTTCACTGAGATGTAGGTTTGAGATCCAGACGTTTCATTACCTGGCTAGGTAACATCATCAGTGGCGACCTCGCAGTGAAGCGAAGCTGTTGTCTCCAGCTTTCTATTTATATGTTTGTCCTGGATGGAGTTCCTGGGTGTGTAGTGATGTCATTTCCTGTTCGTTTTCCGAGTGGTTGACAGATGGTATCTAGATCTACGTGTTTGTTTATGGCGTTGTGTTTGGAGTACCAAGCCTCTAGGAATTCTCTGGCATATCTTTGCTTAGCCTGTACAGGATAGATGTGTTGTCCCAGGCGAAATGTTTTTCTTTCACCGTGTGTAGGGCTACGATGGAGAGAGGGTCGTGTCTTTTTGTGGATAGCTGGTGTTCGTGTATCCTGGTGGCTAACCTTCTTCCTGTTTGTCCTACGTTGTCTTTGTGGCAGTCCTTGCATGGAATTTTGTAGATGATGTTGGTTTTGTCCATGAGTTGTACTTGGTCTTTTAAGTTTGTTAGTTTTTATTTGAGAGTGTTGGTGGGTTTGTTTGCTACTAGGATTCCAGGGGTCTTAAGTCTGGCTGTCATTTCTGAACTTCTTTGATGGATGGTAAGGTGGTTAGTGTTTCTGGCTGTGTTTGGTCTGCTTGCCGTGGTTTGTTCTCGAGGAATCTGCGGACTGTACTTTTTGAGTGTCTGTTCTTCTTGAATACGTTGTATAGGTGGTTCTCCTCTGTTTTCCGAAGTCGCCTGTGCTGCAGTGTATGGTGGCTCGTTGGAATAGTGTTCTGACAAGCTTCGTTTGTGTGTGTTGGGATGTTGCTGTGCAGTTAAGTATTTGGTCAGTGTTTGTCGTTTTTCTGTATCCGCAAGTTTGTAGTTCTCCGTTGTACATTCTTTCGACTGTGACGTCGGTTGCTGTCGGTTTCTTCCTCCTGGCACTCCATCCACAACGCCATAAACAAATACATATATCTAGATATCATCTATCAACCTCTCAGAAAACGAAAAGGAAATGACATCACCACAAACCTCACGAACCCCATCCAGGACAAATGTATAAATAGAAAGCAAGGAGACAACAGTTTCGCTACACTTAGAGGTTCCACTGATGATATTACCTAGCCACGTAATGATACGTCTGGATCTCAAACTTTCAGCTCAGTGAGCAAACCTACACTGCTTTTGACATTTCAGTTCTGATCATTTTCGCTGCAGACCAGTTTCTCCCTGTCCTACATTATTTGTGACAACGTGACAATTGTTCATTCAGCCCTCTATGCTGTTTTGTTCATACTTATCCATGTATTCTAGTCCCCGTTTCCATTTGACCCATAATTTTGCGTGTTCTGATGTCTCCAGGTCAAGTGTAAATGGGATTATCCCTGTGATCTTAAATGGCACAACAAATGGAGAGAGGTTTGACATGGTCTCACTGTGTTGAAATACCCTTGATGAATCGATCCACTTTTTCACCCACAGAGGGAGTCACACAGGCACAATCCCAACAGGGGCAGAGGTTTGAGAAGATTTGTAGCACCGGTTGAGTTTCTGGAAGTAGGCAAACCTACTTCCAGAGGGGAAGACGTCTTCAGGTTCTACCAGTTCCTTGTGTTTCACGTCCGTGAGTTTCTCGGAAAAAGGCAGCTTTAGGTGGAACTCCAGACACTTCTCCAGACAATGTGAACCGTTGAAGTGAACATGGACAGTGCGCTTAAATAGTCACACACGGTACTCATGTGTAACTTGCAAATTCCAAAAAACCCACAAACCCAAACCCAATATGATAGGACAGCAGCCGGCAAAAACAAATCATCAGGCTAAACAATTGACAGATGACACACTTCCATGTCGCGTCTCTTTCTAGTTTTGTCCCGTCGCACGTGCATCTCCCTCTGAGTGCCAGGCTGCGAGGACAAAGATCTGTTTTACACAAACGCAGGCAGTATGTGAAGGAAGGACCAGGGTTATATAACACGTTGGTTATTGAGAAGCGAGGGAATTGCACTCAGCTGGTCTATGATCAGGATTTTATCTTCCTGATTCCCCAAGGGACTAATTCAAGGAATGTGCACTGTATACCCAGTCCGAACGTTCCAATGGATATCCTGTCTGACAGAAAGATCAGGGGAGAGTCGAATCCACTCCTTCATGCCTCAGGTATATTTTGCAGACGTTGTCCTTGCACTTCAGCATAGGAGCTCACCGCAGGTTCACAGATTTCTCCAGCACAGAGAATGTCTTTAGGCCTATTTGCGCACTGTTCTCGACTCATTTACCAACACTTGGCTCATTGGTCTTATGAAGATATCGGTGCACCTTTCAGAGACTTAATAGTAGCAGAACCACCGGACACAGAACGAAGTGTTCTCAAAACGCCACAACGTAACACTGGTTTGAAGAACTCAATTATATCATTGCCTGGAAATGAAAAACAAATTTGCATTCGGCCAACCAGTTTAAAATATACCCTGAAAAAAATTAATTCCAAACAAGTTTGATTTGATTTTATTGACAATGTTAAAAGCCAATGAAACAATCAGATGCTCTTGGGTATAAGACCGGAAAAATTGAACAGTTCAGAAGAGAACTGCTAAGATCCAGCATTTAGCAGACTGCTGAGAAATATCTCTTAAAAGTAACTTTTGGTTCAGTAATTGGTGACGCAAAAATTGCAAACAAAGGGAAAAGAAGACATTGGAAGCTCCGAAGACAAGCACCGACTGCTGCTAGTTTTTAAGATGAGAAGTGTTGTTTGTCAATCTTAGTGGGGAATGTATCGGACTCGTATTATCGAAGGGAAGTTAAAAGATAGTTTAGAGAAAGAAATTGTCAATAGTGTTTCGTTAAATATTCTCTGTTATATTTTCAGAAATGACGTTGTCAATTTTTACTTTAAGTAGCCCTCAGCCACTCGAAATTTTAGATTCCTGCAAGGGATAATTATTTTCTGTGTTGCTGGTTTAAAATTTCACAGGAGTGTTTACCTTGTGTCCTAACAATCTTGGAGATCGTCCTGGATTTGAACCTGTTTGGACAACTTTGAATAGATTTCGGGAAACGAAAATTCCCAGCAAATTGAAACACTTCCAGGTTAGTATACTAGATCTTTAAATAAAACGCAAGTGAGACAAAGTGATTATATTTGGAGACTTGTGGTTGATTAAATATAAGAGAGAGAAATGTCTTAAAATTGCAACAGACGTTCTGAGATTTGAAGATGTTTCTCAAATTTGCCAAGAAAGTTTAGAATGAAAGAAAATGCCATACTTTTAGTATTAGCAAATAAGTTAGATTTGGGATTAACCACGGACAAAATAAAGTAGTTGAAGGAGTTACACAAACACTAAGCTGTGACGGAAAAAACAACTTAGTGCAGTTGAGGTAGAAAAAATTAAGTTAGTCTCGAGGAAAATGGAGTGAGAAGATAAACAAAGCGAGAGAGAGGAAAGCGAGAGGGAGAAAGAAAGAAAGGGGGGAGAAGAATGAGAAAAGTGAGAGACGAGAAGGAGAGAGACAGAGAAACAGAGAGAAGGGAGATAGAGAGGGAGGAAAAAGAGAGAGAAATTCCTTGGATGAGCAAAGGGAGATAAGAAAGGAACAGAGAAGAGAGAGAAGGAAAGAGAAAATTTGAACTTGAGAAGTTGCGAATTTGTCAGCAAAGTCAAGTTAACAGGATGGAAATTAAAAGAGAAATTAGTGATATATGTAAATGTGTCACAACTCCACAACATTTTGATGAGGATGATGTTGAAGCCTTCTTCATTTCAAGGAAAAACATGGCTAGGCAGATGGAATAGTCCGAAGATTTATGGGTAATGCGAGTTCAGACTAAACTCGAAGTCAGAGCGAGGAAGGGATTTGGTATGATATTACGTGAGGTGTGAAAAGATTATGAATGATTAAAATAGGCTACTTTCAGTGCTTCTGAACTGGTACCAGAAGTAAATCGAGAGCGTTTCTGAAACACTGGTCAGACTTATGTTGAGTTAAAAAGAAATAAACACAATACTCTTGATGGATGGATTCTTATTTGGATAAAGAGAGGATATTTCAGGGTATTAGAGAGATAATTCTGCTGGAGGAGTTCAAAAACACACTTTTAGAGATTGCAAGAATTCACGTGGAAGAAAAAAAGATTTCAGAAAGTCAGAAGGGGAGCAGAATTAGTAGATGAGTACATGCTGGTGCATAAGACAAGCTTTTGAACAGATATTCGTCCTGTGAAGGATCGAAATTGGCAGAAGGGGAGATTCTGCATTACTAAACCAAGAACCGGGTGCACTTGGAAGATATGAGAGCAGGAAAAAAAAGTCCAAGAGAGTGGAAAGGAGGTGAAAGGCCTCAGCTGTTTCCATTCTGGCAAAGTTGAATACGAAAAGACACAGTACTTGTCGTTAATTAAAGGTGTTGTGGAAAATAGAAGTGTTTAAAGAAGCTAAACTGGTGGCATTAATATAGGTAATACATGAGACTGCAAGAAGAGCTGAGAAGCTGCAGACGGATGTGCAGCCTCGGCAGGGGCTGGTTATGCAGTTATTACCTGATCTCTACAAAGAATCTGCCGCTGTGGTAACGTTTACTCAGAAAGAACGGGGGAGAAGAACAAGAAGCTATAATTTTGAGAGTGACAGGATCTAACCAGTCGCTGGTAGTAAGAGATGGGCGAATATGTACCCTTTCATATCTGTTTCCCATGAGTGTCGTAATTTGTGGGATATATGGGCAGACATTTAGCGTTCCCTTATGTAAGATCAGGTTGCAGCGCCAATTTATGCCGGGGAAATTTACGCTGGGCGTGATAGACAGAGTGTCAGTTCCATGAATTCAGTTTGTGCTTGAAATGATTTGGCAAGATCCAATTTGGAAGTGACTCCCCTTATTGTGGAGAAGCCCAAGGAAGACGAAGAAACTGAGGTGTTAAAACAGAAATATTTTTCTATTTTCCCAGACTGTGTGTTAAACAGATCCCACTCTCAATAGTCACAGCACCAAGTGACAAGTAAACAGAAAGATGAAGGAGCTGAGTTGAGGTCAGCTGATACACTACTTGATATGATTCGTGTAGTGGGCCGAAGTACACAAGACTGTGTTGCAGCTACCACATAGAGAGGAAGTGTTATGCGTAGCACATGAACTACCTATAAGGGGTGACCGAGGGTTACGACACACGCAAGCTAAATACTAAACATTTCTATTGGCCTGGAATGCACACGGGATGTGGTTTTCTTGTTCTGACAGTGTCACATATGTCAAATGGCAGGTAAGCCTCAGGCGGCAATAAAAACGCGCCTTTGTTGCCAATTGCCGCAGTTGGAGAATCTTTCAGTTGGATTATAATTGATTGCGTGCATCCCCTCCCAAGAACTAAATGTCAGAACCAGTGCTTGTTGACTACAATGGATGTGCTATCCATATTTCCAATGGCAATTCCTTCCCGGAGTATCAAGGCCACAATTCTGGTAGAGGAGTTAGTAGCTTGCTTCACACGCTATGACCTAACTAGTCAGATTCAGTTGGACTAAGGGTCAAATTTTACTGCTCGACTGTTTAAGGAGGTTATTGATAGCTGAGATACAACACTTTAAATCTAGTGCATATCTTCCTGAATCCTTGGGAGCTTTAGAAAGATGGCTTAAGACCTTGAAGACCATGAAGAGAGCATACTGTCAAGATTACCCGAATCATTGGGAAAATGATATCCCATTCGTATTGTTTGCCATTTAGAATGTTCCAAACGAATCCACTTAGTCAATTCCTTTTAAGTTCATATTCGCACATGAAGTGATTGCCCTTTGGAATTAATTAAAGAAACAAATGACAGGGTCAAAGTCGAAGATCACACAATTAAATCATGTAACGGAATTGAGGGAGAGACTAAATTTGTCGGTGATTCAGCAAAACAACACCCAAAGATGGCACAGCGTAGGATTACGCAGGTGGCAGATAAAAATCTGGGACTCAGAAGTTTTCCCACGGGGATAACTTGTCAGTACTGTTACCAATCATAGGTGATCCCTTTAAAGTTAGGTTTAGTGGTCCCTGTGAAAAAGTTGAGTCAGTTGAACTATTTAGCAAAGATGTCAGATAGAAAATAAAACTGTATTGGGTATGTCATGTGAACATGTTGAAAACGTATTACACAACAAAGGAAGAACTGGAGGAAGAGTTGTTCGTTACTGCCCAGCAGAGTGAGGAATCGAATTCAGTTGCTTTGAATTTTGATGGACCTCAAAACAGATTCTAAAATGATGAAGTCCTTGAGGAGTGGGATGGATTAGAAAGCTGTCTGTCTCAGGAGCATAGAAAAGTGTTGAAAGATTTTTTATTCCTACAGAGTCAGGGCACATGCAAGAATCACATGGGGAGGACGAAAGCAATTGAACACGAAGTAGATGTAGGGAATTCTGCTGCGATAAAGCAGTATCCCTCTCGACTTAATCGTCTCAAAGGCTGACAGGACAAGATGCAGGTGAACACCATGCTTGACGAGAACATCATTGAACCAAGCCAGAGCGCGTGGAGTTCGCTGATTGTCTTAGTTACCAAACCAAATGATTTGTGTTGAATATTGTGCGGATTATGGAACGGTCAACGCCGTTACAAAATCGAACTCATATCCAATTTCTAGATTGGAGGACTGCATCCAGAAAGTCGGACAAGCCAGTTACATCACCAAGTCGGGCATAATGCGTGGCTACTGGCAGGTACCGTTGTCAAAGTTGGTGAACAAATCTCTGCGCTTGTAACTCCATATAGGCTATATCAGTTTAAAGTGATGCACTTTTGAATGAAGAACAAGCCCACCACACCCAAAGACACTTGTACAGAGTTATGGCCGGGTTGACAAATTGTGTAATCTATTTAGGCGATGGAGTGATCCTTAACAATTCAAGGAATGATCACAAGGGTCTGTTGGCAGAGCTCTTTGAACCACCACGAGAAGCAAAACTGATGACAAACATAAATAAAACAGAATTCACGAAGGCAAAGGTGATGTTCTTGGGATGTAACATCGGTCATGGCAGGTTGAGCACCCTCCGGAACGTGAGGACGAAGGCTTCTGAGGAATTGCCATGATCAACATCGAAGAAAGAGTTTCTTTAATTCTTCAGACTCAGCGGACTCTATCAGAAGTCTGTTCCAAACTATACTAGTGTAGTGGCATCGTAAACCGATTTGCTGAAGAAGAACACTACTTTTCGGCTGACAGTAACATGCCACGTGGCAATTGACCATTTGAAGTCGATATTAACCACTAAACCAGTATTACCTACGCCAAACGTCTAAAAAACTTTTAAGTAGCCATCGATGGTCGTGACGTTAGAGTTGGAGGTGTACTCCAACGGGAAAAATGTGCATGGGGAAGAACTGCCAGTTGATAACTTTTCATAGAAAATCAACATCAAACAGAAGAAATGCTGCACAATCGAAAAAAAAACTATTGAGTTTGGTACTGGCGTTACAAATTTAATGTATGTGCCATGAACAATGGATCGGAGAGGTTATGTACACAGACCACAATCCGCTAAAACGTTGTATATATGTAATAATATGAGACTATCCCGTTGGCTTCTTATGGAAGAGACGTTCACTTTAAAAATCGTACATGTTGTGGGTCAGTAGAATGAAATCACAGACGCGTTATCGCAGGTTCAACTGATGGTGTTCAGATGGGATTGTCTTTATTTCATGTTTTATATGTATATATAGGAAAAAACAAAGTCGAAAGTTTATAAAATTTATCGATATGTTCGGGTAAAATATTTAAAAATTAAAATGAAAACATATCTTCATTATGATGGTTCATTGTTTCCTGTAGGGGCGAGGTGTTTTAAACATATTAGTGCACGTTTAAGAGATTTAAAAGCAGCAGAACAACCAGACACAGCAACAAGTGTTCCCAATAAGACAACAACGTAATCCTGGGTCGAAAAATTCAATTAGTTCATTGCCTGGAGACATAAATAGCTCGAGTTTGGCCACTCAGTTTAAATTTTAATCAGAAAATATATAAATTTCAATTCAAATTTTAATTGCGTCTCTTGAAAGTCTTTAAAAAAAACAGGGACCCAATCAGATGCTCTGGGGTATGAGACGGGGGACATTGAACTGTTGAGAGGAGGACTGCCAAGACCTTGCATGTAACAATCTTCTTGAAAAAATATATATCTGGAAAATAACTTTTCGATCCGTGATCTTTGACACAGGGACAAAGAAGAGACAGGAAGATCCGAAGACAAGAACCTACAGCTGCTTAGTTTTGATAAAGAAGTGCTGTTCTGTAAACCTTAACTGGGAGTTTTATCTGAATAGCATTATCGAACGGAACATCAAAATGGGTAATATAAATACATTGGTCTGTTAATTTATCTCTCTTTTACTTAAGAAATGAAGTGCTGAATTTTTACTTCGTGTAGTTCTTGGCCAATAGAATTGTTGCAGATTCCTGTACAGCATAAATCGTTTTTGTGATACTGGTTTTATTGTAAGCTGGAGGGTTTACGCTGTGTCGTAACGAGTCTAAACAAATTTGGCAAAACAAGTGTACATCTGTGCAGTTCATTGAGTGAACTGGAGATTTGCACCATTCATGACCTGGATGAAGTGATCTGAGTCGCCAAAAGTGAAAGGCTACCCAAATTCTCCGTAGTTGACAGGATTCGAACCTGCGTGGGAATGCCCCAATGGATTTCAAGTCCATCGCCTTAACCACTCGGCCACAACTACAAATGGACGGACTGGGTTCTCATTTGCAGGTCTCTGTCCCTGGGGAGCTTAGCTGTAGTGAATCATTGGTTATTTGAATTCAAAACCCACAGCTTTCAAATCGATGAAATGTCGGGACAAAGTGGGTCTGGGTGTTTCACCCCGATAGGTGGGATCTATAACCAGCTTAAACGACGGCGGAAAATACAGAAAAATACTCAGCAGGTCGAACCGGATCTGGGTTGGGAAAAGGCGATTCAACGTTTCAAAACTTTTTCAGAACGTAATCAGAACTCCGTTTTCTCCCAGTAGTACTGACAAACCTGTTGACATTCCACAGAATTTTCTTTTTTTTTCAGATTCCCAACATCCACAATCCTTTGCATTAGCCATTAAAACGATACAGAAATTCCTTTGCGATTCTGGATAAGATTCCTGTTTGGGGAACATTTTCCTGACCACATTAAAAACCCGGAGCTGTGCAGGAAAGAAAGCCAATGAAGTATGAGCAGTGAGAGATCCGACCCTGGAACGTCCCAAAACACCAACCGTTCGGTTAATGGATGAAAGTGTTGACCCATTACGCAACTGAGACGGGTAAACTTACTCATTGCACGATCCAAAAACAGGCTTTTCACGAATCCAAACTTCAGCCCGTCCTTCACGAAGTGATTGATGTCCTGTATCAGTTTTTCTTTTGCAAAATAAATCCTGGGACATTCACTGCAGTGAATCCTGTACCCGCTGGAAACACATCCACGTCACAGCAACCAACGTTTCTACAACAGGATTCCTGCTCTCTTCGAGTATTTTTTCAAACTTATTTGCACCCGAGTCTTCTCGTGGTCTTGTAGCCGTGGCGAGGTTTGAACTCCTGACGCGCAGGAATGAAAATCCTTTCAATGTCTCAGATTGGTTGATGTTGAGAGAACAACATAATCAACGTCGCGGCCTCTTAAAGACTGGCTGTGTTAAGTTGGATATTCCATCTTCATTCACCTGTGGTTTCGCTTCCCAAAGAGATTCGAAAGCTTTCGAAAGCTGCGGACATGCGTTTATTGTTATTTTTCCTTGTTTTTTTTAACCTGCCAACTGGCGATATTTTCCCAAAACCTCTTCGCAATCCTCCGCTTGCATTATGTCCAGCGATGAGCAAACCCCTTTTGTCGATAAATTACTGAGGTTGGGATTCTTCTCTTTGGAACAAAGAAGTTTAACTGGAGATTTTCATGGTCTGTTTATAATGATGTCGGAGGGCGCAGTGCGGATGGGTGGGTTGATGTTCTCGAGAAAATTTTGCCAACGATCAGTGTCAGTTTCCAGAGGACTGCGGCTAAAGATATTTAATGAAAAACGAAATTTGCGAGAGTATATAGAGCCTACTCTCAAGGGAACTGTTAATCGTTTAAGACACAGATGAGGAGGACATTCTGTCTTTCAGAGAGTAGCAAATCTGCAGAATTCTTTACAATGAAGGGCTGTCAAGGCTGAGTATAATCAAGGCTGAGACGGCCGCACAATTAGTCAGTTTGGGGATCAAGAAGAGTGGGGATAAGGTGGACAAGTGCCGTTAAGAACGAACCAAATCAGACATGACCTCATTAAAAGGTTGAGCAGACCTGATGGGATGAATGGTTTCCATATGTTCCAATATCTTATCTGTCATTTGGAAACTGCGAGAGACAATTGTGAAGAAAGAAATTGCAGGACGTTGAGAAACGATGATTGGAGTCAAACTGAGTCAACATCATTTGTTGAATGGATAACACACTTGACAAATTTGTCAGAATCCTTTGATAATATTTCGAGCAGAGCTGATCAAATATTTGCTCGCATTCCATAAGAGACCTTATCAAAAGCCATAGTTCAAGGTCGGAGTTCACGGTGAAATGTTAAAAAAAAGGCCACGATTGTCTGTTGTTTATTTAATGCAAGAAACAGAATCTGCATTATTGCATATTTTCAAGTTGTAAAAATGTAATTAGTAAAGTGCTGGAATGGTGAGTCATAGGATTTCAACGATTTATATCTGCCTTAATGACTTGATGCAATTGGCAGAATGAAATGTGCCCAGTTTTACTGACGATACACAATAGGGGGGAGGACATTTTGCAATGAAGACAGTGGAATCTGGAAATGGTTAGTGACAGGTTGAGTGGGTGGGCAAGCAATAAGTGCACGGAGGTGGTTGTAAAGTTGATAGTTTGGAGGGGAGGGTGATGCACATGGGTTGGAAGGAAATGGGACGGATGGGATAGGTCAGAAGGACGGTGCTGGGCTGGAAGTTTTGAAGTGAGGTCAGGTGGAGGGAGGGGAAATGTGGAAACTGGTGAAATCCTAATTGATGCCATGGGTTTCGAGCTCCCGATGTGGAGATTTTGCTTTAGAACATAGAACAATGAAACAATACAATGCAGCACAGGCTCTTTGGCTTTCGATGTTGCGCCGACCTGTGAACTAATCTGAACTCATCCCCCAATATTATCCCAGCATCATCCATGTGTTTATCCAAGGATTGTTTTAATCTCCATAATTTAGCTGAGTTAACGACATTGACAGGCAGGGCATTCAACACCGTTAGTACTCACTGAGCAAAGAACCTGCCTCTGACATCCGGCTTAAACCTATAAAACCTCAATTTGTAGTTATGAACACTCGTACAACTTCCTCAGAAAAATGCTTCCACAGTCTACCCTATCTAATCCTCTTATAACTCCCTGGAGTAGTTTTGATCGCTGAGCTGTAGATTTGATTCAAAACAACAGCGCAGCGAGCAGACCTGCACCCTAAACCTCAACCTGAGCTGCACATCTTCATAAACCTTGCAACTCTGTATCAAATCCGCTCTCAGACTTCTTTTCAATGAAAATAGACCGAAGTCTCTCAGATTTTCCTGATAAGACTATTCATCCAGAACAGACAATATCTTGTTAAATCTCATCAGCAACTTTTCCAATGCTTCCACATTCTTCCTGGAATGGGGCGACCAGGCAGTTCAAAATATTCTAAGTGGAGCCACACAAGTGTTTTGTATAATGCCCAGGAACTCAATCCTCTACCAATAAAACCAACGCTGACGTACTCTTTCGCAGTAGCACAGTGGTTAGTTCAGCTGCATCGCTACCACAACCACCCGGGTTCAATTCTTCCTACAAGCAACTGTCTGTGTGGGTTTCTGCCTGTTACTCTGTTTTCCCCTCACAATCCAAAAAATGTGCAAGTTAGGTAAAGGGGTCAGTGTAGAAAAATGGGTCTAGGTGTGTCCCGCCTCGGAGGGTCAGTTAATGCTTGCTGGGCCGCAAGGCTTGTTTCCACACGGTAAGTAATCAAAAAAAAAGAAAACAACCTGGCTGGAAACTACGTACATGGACTCCAACGTTACTCTGCGCATCCACATTGCTAAGAATCTTTCCATTAACTCAGTATTTTGCCTTCCTGTTATTGTTCCCAAAGGGAATCACCTCACGTTTGGCTGCATTGAACTTTATTTGCCACCTCTAAGACCAATTTTGCAAATTATCCCAGCTCCCGTGCAACCTGCAACATTTTTCCACGCTGCTCACTACTCCACCACCTTTACTGTTATCTGCAAGCTTACTAACCCATTCACCCTATGCCTGCGTCTTAGTCATTTATGAAAATGACAAACAACTTTGGTCCCAAAACAGATCTTTGTGCCACACCACTCGTTACCGGATTCCAGGCTAAATATTTTTCATGAGCCACCACTTGCTGCCTTCTCACAGAAAGCCAGTTTCTAATCCAAACTGCTAAATCATCGTCAATCCCATGGGTCTGCATTTTCTCCAACAGCCTGACATGTGGAATCTTATCAAAGGCTTTACAGACGTCATGTACACCACGTCAAGTCCCCTACCCTCATCCACATGCTTGGTCATCTTCTCGAAAAACTCACGAAACCATGTTGACCCTCTGAAATCAAGTTAATGCTGGCCGAATGATTATAAATCCTATCTCTCATACTCTGTTCCATATTCTATCCTACAAGAAAGGTAAGGCTCACTGGTCATGATTACTTGGGTCATCTGTATGACCCTTCTTCAACAAGGGAACAACTTTTGCTATCTCCAATCTTCGAATGTTATTCCTGTAGACAATATGGAAATAAAGATCAAAGGCAAAGGCTCTGCAATCTCCCCCTTGGCTTCCCAGGAAATCCTTGGATAGATCCCAGCTGACCGAGGGGGCATACTTATTTTCGCACTTTCCAGAATTGTTAACAAATCCTCCTTGTAAACCACATTTCCATCCAGTCTAGTAGCATGTATCTCAGATTCTCCTCTACACCGTTGTCTGAAACCAATATGAATACGAACGAAAAATGTTCGTTTGGAGCCTTCCTACCTCCTCTGACTCCACACACAATTCATCACTCCTATTTTTGACTAGTCCTCATCTTACTCTCGTCGTTCTTTGATTCCTCATATACATGTCTAAAGCCTTAGGGTTTTCTAAGATTCTATCCGCAAGCGACTTCTCATGTCCTCTCCTGTCTCTTCTGGACTCTCTGTACAACTCGTTGCTCACTAACTTGTAACTCTCAATCGCCCTAACTGAGCATTCAAGACAAATCCTAACATAAACCTCCTACTTTCTCTTGACATGAGCTTTAAGTTCTTTAGTAAACCACGGCTGCTTCGCTCGACAACTTCCTTCATAACTGACAGGCACATATTCATCAAGTACATGCAATATCAGTTCCTTTAATAAGCTCCACATTTCAATTGTGCTCATACCATCCGTTTCTTTCCACATCTAGTGCAAACTAAATCTTGCCAAATGTCATCCTAATTGCCTTTCCCTCAGATATACATCTTTCCCTGCAGTACATAACTATCCCTTTCTATTGCTTAAGTAACATACAGAACTGTGTTCACGATCACTGAATTGTTCACCTACCTTCACATCTAACACCGGGCCAATCCATTACCTAGTAACAAATCCAATGTGGCCTGTGACTGTTAATAAAAGGTCGTCTGGCCGCAGGTTATGGACTTGTGTTGAGGATGAGGCAGGATTTATCAAAGTTGATAGGGACAAATAGTTTTTCTGTTCACCTCCCTCTGTTTCCCTCACTCGCAGGAGACTGCTATTATCATTTGGCGCAGCAATTCACAGATGATATCTTTGGTTGCTTCGAAACTTCTGAACACTGTGCAAGTGAGTAAAATAGTACACCAGAACCAGGCTCTAAACGGGAGCCAAGAAAGCATGCATTGTCAGAGGGCCAGAACGGCGCTTTCTCTTTCCATTGCAAAAGGTGAGTGCTGAAAGGGCAGGCGCTTTTGGAGATTCAGTGCTGTGAGAGATGACGCTGTCAGAGCATCAGAACTGAGAATGCAGAAACTCTCAGATGGTTATTGCTGAAGGATCGGTTACTGTAATAGGATAAATTCTAAGGGAGTGGGCACATTCAGAGGGTTAGTGTTGAAGGAGCAGGCACTGTTGGGGGGGGTCAGGACTGAGATAGAGGGTACTGTCACAGGTCCAGTGCAGAGTAAGTGCCATCGGCGCCCGTTCAGTGTTGGGAGAGTGGGTGCTGTCGGAGGATCAGTGCTGAGGGATCATACTTAATTTATTTCAGGCTAACATTTCTAGAAACAAATAATATAGCAGCTGGACATGCAAACTGTCCATCAAAACATTCAATGGCAAGTCCGAACATAAATAAATTATCTAAAAACTCTCTCATATTTGAGGACATAGTGCCTGTTTTTGTCACACATACGCTGCCTGTCTGGTCACATACATCATCCCTGTTGTAGTCTCACACAACCTCCCCATGTTTTTCATACATCCTCCCACACTACATCTTACACACCCTCCATGTCTTTGTCACACACACCGTCACTGCATGGGACAAACTCTAAGTCTGCCAGTACTGGAGTAGACTTCAGTTTACCCACCCCCAGTGATATAATTGTGTAAAAATGGTTAGAAGTTAGAGCGTGGTGCTAATAACGCCAAGGTCGTGAATTCTCACCCGCCCACAACAGAGGTATACCCTGTCGTGCTGCACTGCCCCACCTGAGCGAAAGGAACTTATCTACTTATCCGATTCATGCCCCTCATGATTGCGAAACATCCATAAGATCAGCTCCCAGCCTCTGACGCGCCAGACAAAATAGTGAGAGAGCGTTCAGCCTGTAAACGTTGCACCTTTTCCATTTTCAAATGTAGGATGTAGCATGCTGTCTGAAGCAGTCATCTTAGCAGCTGATCTGTCGCTGACAAACGCTGCAGGAAGGCGTGATAACTTGCTAACTATGCTGTCAAACGAAGATTGCATAAGCAACATGAGTCATTGAGGAAAACGAGCAATTGAGTTCTGCGCTGTTGCTCACTCTAAAGCAACTGCGGCCTTCGGGAGCAGAAAGAATCCCACTGTTAGATTACAATTCAAATGCATTTGGCATAAGGTTCGCAGCAGTTTATAAGCAGCACAAAACCCTGACTCCAAAGGTATGTGAATTTACAGAAGCACAGTGAGCGATCGTCGAATGTACGTTTCTCCAGACGATATTTGTCAGCATGACAAGCTGCAGCTGAGCCGGTGGCATTGCCATTGAAATTGCAGGCGTCCGGACATTGTGCTTAATTTTGGATATCAGAGCAAATGGTTAGCTCGAGTGTACGCGTTCGGAAAAGTCAATGCTATTTTTTTGTTGAAAAGTTTTGCAACGAAAGGAAATACCTCAGACGAGCGGGCGATCGACATCAAATCAAAAAATGAATAGACGCCTTGATTGTGAGCACGGGCAATGTAGGCATTTGCTTTGGGAGCTCGGCTGCGTTGGTCGGTTAGCTCAGCTGGTTAGAGCGTGGCGCTAATAACGCCAAGGTCGTGAGTTCAATCCCCACACTGGCCAGGTGAAGCGCTTGTGTCGTTAGTTACCCTGTGCCCAAGTTCGCTGCGGCTTTTAATTTCACCTCCTGCAAGAACTTGTCACATGATCGATTCAGATGTGTATTCATTCGAAAGCCAGTCATCGCTGTCTTGGAACAGCAACTCGTTGGTCCCACGCCGGATCTCAGCTGCGTTGCTGTATTTCCAAACAATGTGAACCATAAAATCACCAAACAGAAAGCCTCGCCAGCGCAATAAAACATTTGACAGGGATAGATGCACAACTCGATCGCCGTACCCATGATGACTCTTGGATGTTGTCTGCAGCAAATCAATCAGTCTCAATTGTTTTCACAAAGAAATGCAAAACATGAAATATATGCAGTATTAAGTCGACCTGGCACAGTCTCGGAGGAGAACCAGAGGTCAGGCTTCAATTGAAATCAAAGATTCGTTCATCTTATTTTCCTGGATCTCTGTTACTACTTTTCACGCGACTTCCAGAGGGAATTCATTCGCTTGTTCACCTCTTATGCATCGACACTGGAGTTATCATATCCCCAGCAATATCACAGAGCCATTAATGGAAGCGAATTACTGCAGATGCTGGAATCTGAAACCAAAAGAGAAAATGCTAGAAAATCTAAGCAGATCTGGCACCATCTTCAAGTAGAGAAAAGAGCTGACGTTTCGAGTATAACTGACCCTTTGTTAAAGATTTAAAAAAGGGGAGAATTAGGGAGCTATTTACACCATGCTGAGAGAAGGTGAGTCAGGGCTCCAGATGCAAAGGTGATAATGACAGAGCACGGAGAGATTAAAGGGTGATTAGGAGCTGCGAATGACCAAGGCTGAAGCCAGTGCTATGTGGCAAAATATGTGGGGGATGTGTGAAGCAGACTAAATGGAAAACAGGGGAGAAGCGTAGCAAAGCGGGAAGAGGAGAGGAAAAATGTATTGACAGAGTGGAAAGCGACAGAAAGGGAGACAATCAAGAAATAAAAAGTACAGAACAATGAAAGAAATACAAATAAAAAGGTAATTAAAATAATTGAAAATAAAATTATCTGAAGTTGTTTGAATTTAACAACTTCGACAATTTTCCTTCATTATTTTATTCATCTTTTTTATCATTTCACATGCAATATCATAGAGCCAATAGATATGGACAGCACTGGAAACACAGTTTTTGATCGAACTCGTCCATTCCGAACAGATATCCTCAACTGATCCAGCCGCGATTGCATGCACTTGACCCATGTCTCTCTAAAGCCTTCCTATTCAAATACACGTCCAAATTCCTTAAAAGTATTGGAATTGTACCAGTCATCACCAGCTCGTCTGGCAACTTATTGCAGACACGCACCACCCTCTGCGTGAAGCCGTTGCTCCTCATTGCCTTTCGAATTCTCACCCTCCCACACCAGATTTGTACCCTCTCGTTCTGCACTGCCCCACCAAATGAAGATTGCATTAGAAATATGTGATATTGAGCAAAACGTGCAAGTGTGTTCTGCGCTGTTGCTGACACCAAAGCAACTGCCTCGGTCGGGAACAGAAAGAATCCATGGATATCCAGTTTGAGGTGGTTCATGTCTCAGCGGTAGTTGGAAATGAAGAAATTGTAGGCAGGTAATAGGACATCACGGGGTCTCCTGGTGGATGGAGTGCATTGGAGGTGGGCAATGGGATCCTCGGAGGTTGGCGAGTGTCTACATTGTGAAAGTAAGCTCGTGGGCGTCAGAAGAAGTGTTCGATGTCACGGCGTGTATTAAATTCATTAACCCTTAGACAGAGGGTGATAAATTTGAGGCCTTTCCTGAGGACTGGTCATTCATCCTCCTTCTGGTTGAGGTCAGAGAGAATCGTGAAAACTCGCCAAGACTGGGAGCTGGGATCTGGCGTGGTGTGGAGCTTGGGGAAGAGACCGAGCCTGTAACTGGAGTGAGTGTGGTGTTAGGGGGAATGGGCGTGGAGTCTTGAGCAGGGTGGTGTTCCCCTCAGGTTTCTGGGGACGGGGATGCTGACAGTGGGACCTGGGGGGTGTCAGCACAATGCAGGTGATTGTTGTTGATGGGGGTGGACGTGGTGGCAAACACGGCAGTGGGGCCGCTGAATTCACTGAGTGTGTGACATCAGCGATGATGTGAGGGGCGGAAGTGTTGTCACTTGTGGCGTATGAGGAATTGTGAGGTGCGTAAATGGCACTTACTTTATGTTAACCAATAATTTCCTGTCACAAATCTGTTTGACAATGTCGTATTTTAATTAAACTCACTCCCTTACTGTTTCTCTGTTTTGGTCTTCATCTACATCTCCATGGTGTTCCAATATTTCAACCTTTCTCTTGGACTTCCGAATTTCCATTCACCTCAGACCTGTCCCCCTCCTCATCTGTGTCCGTTTATAGCACACTGCATAATCTTGGTACCAGAGGAACCTATTCCAATAAAATAGCTCAGTCTTCCCTGAGTACTGGTAGCAGTGCTCACTGGTCAGAACCACTTCTGATGATACTATTGTGTGATCCTGATACATTCCTGCACTCTGCTGATATCACTCAGTTTCTCTCCATGTGATATCCCTCACTGTGTGGGTTTAATTACTGCCTCTGTCAGTGTCTCTCGCTCTTGCAGGTACTCCAGATCCTGGGCCAACAACATTCTCCAATCCAGAGGGAAGCAACTGCACAGGCCATTGATGGAGATTGGGATTTTCCAGATCTCTGTGGGACTCAGTGCCATTCTCTATGTTTTGCCTTGATTGCATTAGAATAATTTCCCATTCTGTCTATTTCTCTGTCTCCTGCAGGTATTTTTGATGTCACTGACTCAGCAGAATTCCCAATTCCTGTCTCGTCCATCAGCACATTGAAGATGGTTGGTCATCCAGAGACAGATGGAGAGTGAGATCTGGAGCCTTCAGTAAATCCTACAGCCGGTAAGATCACTCACGCAGTCAGCAGCACAGGGAGGGGTTCATGGGCTTTAATTCAGAACCTGAGGACATGATGTCGGAACAATGCTGGGCAAGGAATATGACAAAAATCTCAGGCTTCATTATCACCACCTTGTCTGTAAATTCATCTGTTCCACAGAACCCTCCCTATGTCGGTCAGTTTCTCCACTGTCTGTTTCATAGATACCACCTTCCCCTATCTCTATCAGCCCCAACAACCCTGTTTATCCCTGTCAGCTCCTACTACCAGCACAACTCTTCAAGTTTCTGCCGTTGCCTTTAATCCTGGGTTCTGTCACATCTCTCCTTAACGGACGAAAAACAACTCTTCAGTTCCTGAAGCCATCCCGGTCAGTGTCGTCCTTTCCAGACCAGAAAAAAGACCTCCCTGTATTTGTGAAATTTTTGAACTCCTACTACGTTCATGACCTCTGTAACCTTCCCGTCATGACAAGAAAAAAGCTCTCTACCTTAGTAACCTCCTCCAGCTGTTAGACTCCTCCTTGTCTCTGTGCATAAAGCAGAGTGACCCTGCTTCTCTCATAAATTAGTTTCTGCATTTCTAATGATGACTATGAACTCTTCCTGTCTCTAGAACGCACTCAGTCTCTGTAAACTCTGTTGGTCCCGAATGATGTAATTTCCTTCGGTAACTACAAACCTTTATGCCCTTAATTTTCTCCAGACGCAACCGCACAGCTTATTTCTATATCCTCCATGAGTGACAGAATCATACAGATGTACAGCACGGAAATAGACCCTTAGGTACAACCCGTCCATGCCGACCAGATATTCCAACCCAATCTAATCCCACCTGCCAGCAGCCAGCCGATATTCCTCCAAACACTTCCCATTCATATACCCATCTAAATGCGTCTTAAATGTTGCAATTGTACTATTCTCCACCACTTCCTCTGGCAGCTCATTCCATACATGTACCATCCTCTACGTGAAAAAGTTGCCCCTTAGGTCTGTTTTCTATCTTTCCCCTCTCAAACTAAATCTATGCCCTCTAGTTCTGGACTCTCTGACCCCACGGAAAAGACTTTTGTCTATTTATCCTATCCATGCCCCTCATAATTTTGTAAACCTCTGTCAGGTCACCCCTCAGCCTCCGAAGTACCAGGGAAAACTGCTCCAGCCTGTTCAGCTTCTCCCTATAGCTCAAATCCTCCAACTCTGCCAACATCCTTGTAAATCTTTTGTGAACCCTTTCAAGTTTCACAAAATCTTTCTGATAGGATGGAGAACGGAAGGCCACAAAATATTCCAACAGTGGCCTAACCAATGCCCTGTACAGCCGCAACATGACCTCCCAACTCCTGTACTCAATACTCTGACCAACAAAGGAAAACATACCAAATGCCACCTTCACGATCCTATCTACCTGCGACTCCACTTTCAAGGAGCTATGAACTTGCACTCCAAGGTCTCTTGGTCAGCAACACCCCCTAGGACCTTAGCATTACGAGTATAAGCCTTGCTAAGATTTGCTTTCACAAAATGCAGCACCTCACATTTATTTGAATTAAACTCCATCTTCCACTTAGTCCAATGTCCCATCTGGTCCAGATCCTGTTGTAACCCTCTTCGCTATTCACTGCACCTCCAATTTTGGTGTCATCTGTAAACTTACTAACTATATCTCTTAAGCTCGCCTCCAAATCATTTATGTAAATGACAAGCAGTAGAGAGCCCAGCAGTGATCCTTGTGTCTCTGCACTGGTCACAATCTCCAGTCTGATAAACATCCCTCCACCACCACTCTCTGTCTTTTACCTTTGAGCCAGCTCTGGATCCAAATGTCTAGTTCTCCCTGTATTCCATCTTGCTTATCAGGCTCCCATGGGGAACCTTGTCGAATGCCTCACTAAAGTCCATATAGATCACATCTATCAATCTGCCCTCCTCAATATTCTTTGTTACTTCTTCAAAAAACTCAATCAAGTTTGTGAGACATGATTTCCCACGCACAAAGCCATGTCGACTATTCCCAATCAGTCCTTGCCTTTCCAAATACATGTGCATCTTGTCCCTCAGGATTCCCTCCAAGAACGTGCCCACCACTGAGTTTAGGCTCACCGGTCTATAGTTCCCTGGCTTGTCTTTACCACCCTTCTTAAACAGTGGCACCACTTTTGCCAACCTCCTGTTTTCTAGCACTTCATCTGTGACTACTGATGATACAAATACCTCAGCAAGAGGCCCAGCAATCACCTCTCTAGCTTTCCACAGAGTTCTCGGTTACACCTGATCATTTCTTGGGAATTTATTCGCCTTTAACCGTTTCAAGACATCCAGCACTTCCTCCCTTCTAAACTGGATGTTTTGCAAGCTGTCACCATTTATTTCCCTGCAGTCTATATCTTTCATATGCTTTTCGACAGTAAATACTGATGCAAAATATTCATTTAGTGTCTCCCCCGTTTTCTGCGGCTCCACACAAAGGCCGCCTTGCTGATCTTTGTGGGGCCCTATTCTCTCCCTAGTTACCCTTTTTTCCTTAATATATTTGTAAAAACCCTTTGCATTCATCTTAATTCTACTTGTCAGACCTATCTCATGTCCGCCTTTTGCCCTCCTGAATTCCCCTTAAGTGTACTCCTACTTCCTTTTTACTCTTCCCAGGATTCACTCGATCTATCCTGTCTATACCTGACATATGCTTCCTTCTTTTTTCTGAACCAAACACCCAATTTCTTTAGTCATCCAGATTTCCCTATACTTACTAGCCTTCCCTTTCACTCTGACAGGAACATTCTTCTATGGACTCTTTTATCTCATTTCTGAAGGCTTCGCATTTTCCAGCCGTCCCTTTATCCGTGAACATCTGCCTCCAATCAATTATCAAAAGTTCTTGCCTAATATCTCCAAAATTGGCCTTTATCCAACTTAGAACATCGACTTGTAGATCTGGTCTATCCTTTGCCATCACTGTTTTAAAACAAATAGAATTATGGTCGCTGGCCCCAAAGTGCTCCCTCACTATCACCTCACTCACCTGCTCTGCCTTATTTCCTAAGAGTCGGTCAAGTTTTGCACCTTCTCTAGTAGGTATATCCACATACTGAATCAGAAAATTGTCTTATACACACTTAAGAAATTCCTCTCCATCTCAACCTTTAACACTATGGCAGTGCCAGTCAATGTTTTGAAAGTTAAAATCCCCTACCATACCTACGCTATTATTCTTACAGATAGCTGAGGTCTCCCTACAAGTTTGTTTGGCAAATTCCCTTTGACTATTGGGGCGTCTGTAATACAATCCTAATAAGGTGATCATCCCTTTCTTATTTCTCAGTTCCACCCAAATAACTTCCCTGGATGCATTTCTGGGAATATCCTCCCACAGCACAGCTGTAATGCTATCCCCGATCAAAAATGTCACTTCCACTCCTCTCTTGCCTCCCTTTCTATCCTTCCTGTAGCATTTGTATCCTGGAAAATTAAGCTGCGAGTCCTGCCCATCCCTGAGCCATGTTTCTGCAATTGCTATGAGATCCCAGTCCCATGTTCCTAACCATGCCCTGAGTTCATCTGCCTTCCCTGTTCGGCCCCTTGCATTAAAATAAATGCAGCTTAATTGATTAGTCCTACCTTGTCCCTGCCCGCCCTCACTGTTTGACTCACTTCTGTTCTCAGCTGTACCCGTTACAGATCGAGCTCCCAAAATCCTCCCTGTGATTGTTACCACGTCCCATCCGTGCATTCCTCCAAATCCCTGTAAAGTCCTCCCATTCCTAAAACCCTCAGTGTATATGTCACCTGTTCCAGCTTCCACAAACCTCCCTATGTCTGTAAGACATCCCCCCCCCCCGACCCCAACCACCCGTCCCAGTTACTACAGCCCGCTGTATCACTAAATGCCAGTAGTCACTATAATATCAGAGTAAGTGTGAAAGCAGGAATACTGTACTGGGTTAGATGATCAGTCCTGATCATATTAAATGGTGGGACCGAATCTGTAGTCAAATGGTCGATACCTGCTCTTCTCTATAAACGTACGATCTATATAACCTCCTTCAGTCCCCACAGCTCTCCCTATGTCCATAAATTCCTTTAGTCCCCACGACTCTTCCTATCTATGTACCCTGAATCATTCACGGCAAACCTCCCTAACTCCATAACCTCCAATATACACCACGGCCCTCCCTATCTCCATAATCTCATCCAGACCCGACGACCCTCCCATTCAGAGTAATCTCCTTCAGTCCCCATGCTCCTCCTGATCTGTACAACCTCCTTCAGGCCCAACAGCCCTCCAGATCTCTTTGCCCTCTTTCAGGCCCCACATCACTCCCTATCTCCATCATGTCCTTCAGTCACCACTGCACTCTCTATCGTCGATAATCTCATACAGTCCGCACATTACTGCCTATCTCCATAATGTCCTTCAGTGACCATGAACCTCCCAATTTCCAAAGCGTCTATGACCTGTTGACCCTGTAAGCTACCTTTTTCAGATTGAGAAACAAGAACCCCCATAACCCTTTCTGCTATCAGTCTGAAACCAAACCGTGTTAGCCTGACAGTCAGTCGGGATCTGGAATGTGTTAGAAAGGGTATGTCAATAGAAACGCATTTAATAAAAAGTGAACGTGGTTTTGAGCCTGTTGGATTGTATTTTTATTGTTGTGAGTATAAATGGAAGAATAGATACGGTTGTAGGAGTGGCTGTGCCAAGGATACGGTTTATTTGAATTTTCGGAAACATTTACACAAGTTTCAAGAAGGGCTATCGTTTAACTTGGTAGAGAAAAGGGCACCTTAACTATCAGAAGGTGATTGAGAAATTAGACAAAGTAGTGTTGTCAGAATTTAATGTGAAGAAAGACATGGAAGCTCGGCGAAATAAATAGCTATGTCTTGGTGAATTGTAAGGAGATTAGATTAGATTACTTACAGTGTGGAAACAGGCCCTTCGACCCAACAAGTCCACACCAACCCTCCGAAGCGCAACCCACCCATACCCCTAACCTAACACTACGGACAATTTAGCATGGCCAGTTCACCTGACCCGCACATCTTTGGATGGTGGGAGGAAACCCACGCAGACACCGCACAAACTCCACACATTCAGTCGCCTGAGGCGTTGAATTGAACCCGGGTCTCTGGGGATGATAGGCAGTACTGCACATCACTGTGCCAACGTGCCGCTCACTAATCCTCAACAGAGAAGACAAATTGCAAGAATCTTAAAATAAGTAAAGGTAGATCAATCCTCAATAGCTCATTCGATCTATCCTAGAATATTGTGGGAAGCTAGGTAAGAGATTGCAGTGTCCCTAACAGAGATATTTATATTATCAACAGACACAATGAGTTACCAGAAGACTGCAGGGCAGCTAATGCTGTTCCATCACTTCAGGGTTGCAGGAAACAGCAGGAAATTACAACCCCGTGAGCCCAGTGCTGGGTAACTTTTTGGTGGAGATTCTGTGGGAAAGGAGCTGCATGGATTTGGAAAGGCAAGGCTGATTAGAGATAGTCAGCTTTGTGAGTGGGAAACCATGTTTCACAAACTGGATTGACTCTTTGAGGAGTTGGCCAAGCGACAGATGAAGGCAGAGCAGTCTACGTTGTCTATATGGACTTCAGCAAAGCATTTGACAAGGTTCCAAGGGATGTAGAACATCTCGTCAAGATGAAGAGGAACCAAGGAGCAGAAACAGGGCTTTAGCGAGTTACATGGGCCAGCACGGAGGCTCAGTGGGTTGCTCTGCTGCCTCACAGCACTAGGGACGCGAATTCCATTCCAGGCCCAGGCGACTGTCTGTGTGGAGGTTGCACATTCTCTCCATGGGTTCCCGACAGGTGCTTCGGTTTCCACGCACCAATTGAAGATGAGCATGTTAGGTGAATCAGCCGTACGTTTTTCAAGAAAGGGAGTAGAGATAATCCTGGGAACTACAGACCTGTCAGTCTTCTGTTTGTGATGTGCAGATTATTGGAGAGGACGCTGAGAGACAGGATTCATGATTTCTTGGCAAACCATAGTTTGATTACAGAGAGTCAGCATGACTTGTAAGGGACAGATCATGCCTCACAAATCTTAGTGAGCCCTTTGAGAATGTGACAAAATGCATTTATATCTCATTGAAAAAGTACAGAGCTTAGGATGCAGGGAAACCTGTCTGCCTGGATAAAGAATTCCTGGCCCATAGAAGACAGAGGGTGATGACAGATGGAAAGCATTCATCCTGGAGCTCGGTGACCAGTGGTTTTATATAGGGAGAGGTTACAGGATCTCTGCTCTTTGTGACTTTAAGAATGAATTGGATGCGTGAGTGGAAGAGTGGGATAGAAACTTTGCCAATGAGACGAAGGTTGGCGGAGTGGTGAGTAGTGTGGAAGTCTGTTGGAGGTTGCAATGGGACATTGACAGGATGTAGAGCTGGGCTGAGAAGTGGCAGATGAAGTCAAATCTGGAAAATTGTGAAGTGATTCATTTTGCCAAATACGGGGATAAATACAGAATACTGGATAGTGTGGAGGAACAGATCGATCTTGGATTTCATGACCAGATATCTGTCAAATTTGCCACCCAAGCTGGTAACGTTGTTCAGACGGAATATGTTTTATTGGCTTTCATTAGCTGGGGGATTGAGTTTTAAAGCCATGAGGTTATTCTGCGGTTCTAGAGAGCCCTATTTTGACGCCACTGAGAATATTATGTTCAGTTCAGATCCCCTTATTACAGGAAGGACGTGGAAGCTTCAGAGAAGGTGAAGAGGAGATTTACCAGGATGTTGCCTGGACTGGAGAGCATGTTTTATGAAGAAAGGTTGAGTGAGCTTAGGCTGTTCTCATTGGGGGTGAAGAAGGGTTGAGGGACGAATTGGTATAGGTGAATAAGAGGGTGTGAGGCAGAGATAGTGAATAGTGAGAAACTGCTTTATCCCATGGCATGCATGGTACAAGGGGGCATAATTTTAAGGTGATTGGAGGATGTGTATGGGGAGATTTCAGATCGAGGTTCTTTACACAGAGAGTGGTCGATGGGTGTAATGGTGCATTTGATAGAATCTAGGTTAAGCACGTGAATTATAGTAAAATGAAGGGTGTGTAGGTTAGTTTGATCTTACTGTCGGGTAAAAGGTTGGTATGGCATCATGGCCGAAGGGTCTTGTGCTGTACTTTCTGTGTTCTATGTTCTGTATGGTAAACTGGATAATTGGTGGTAAAATGGACAGTGAAGAAGGCTGTCTGTGGTTCAACAGGATGAAAAATACTGCTGGGATAGTGGGCTGAAGAATAGCAGATGGAGTTTAATTAGATAAATGCAAAATGTTCCATTTTGGTAAAATAACCCAGAGTGGGTTGTAAAGTTAATGTTCGGGTCTTGGATACTGTTGTCAGTCAGAGACACATGGATGAGGTACACAGTTCTTTGAAAGTGGTGTCACAGGTAGACAGGCTGGTGAAACAGGCATTTGGGATGGTTACCTTCTTTGGGCAGAGCATTGAGAGTAAGAGCTGGGATGTCAAGATGCTGGCTGACCTGCTGTGCTTTTCCAGTACCACGATTATCTAGACTCTGGTTTCCAGCATCTGCTGCCCTTGTTTTCACCATGTTACATCTGTACAAGAGGTCACCGTAAAAGCATTGCTGATATGTAGGAAGAACTCATCAGGTTCACTTACCTCCTTTAGTGAAGGATATCTGACATTCTAACCTGGTCTGGCTAACATGTGACTCCAGACCCACAGCAATATGGCTGATCCTGTGCTATCTCTGGGCAATTCGCAGTGGGACAAGGAATGCTGGTCCAATCAGTGACACCCACATCCCATCAATGTATAAATTAAAATACACGTGTCCCTCCCTATCTCTGCAAACCCCTCCATCTTCAGGAATCTGTACTGGCTTTGTAACACGGTTCAGACCCGAACCACTCTCTGTCACACTCTCACCACCTCCAGCAACTTCACTTCTCCCTGTTCCTGTCGTATCATTAAACCCTGATCATGATTCCCATTCAAAATGCCCTCCTCCTGCTAGCAGACCCTTTGCAATCCCTTTAACACTTACTCCTCAAATATTCTCTTACTTCATGATGTTAAGACGTTTTTGGTGATCGTCTTAGCCTCATAATCTAATATGATCCATTTTGCCCTGAGTGAGGGATGGGTGGGAATTTCTTGCTGAGGTTTCATGTTTCAATGGAATGTCCTTTTGTTGAGTATTTTTCACTGTCCCTCAAATGTTTTCCATTGTTCATTTACAGACACATTTTTCAGTTTGTTTAGATTGTTTATCTTGGTCAGTTCTCCTCTCAACCTCATGTAACTGGCTATTTTTGTTTCTAGGTGTAATTTGTCCTTTCTGTGATTCACTTTAAAAGTTTAAATTCCTTTAAACTGCACTTTACCACCATTTCCCAGAGGATCTCACCAGGTGACATTACTCAGTCACTAAGTTCCAGCACACAACGGTCGGTCTGACATAGTTACATCCCTAGCCAGTTGCACAATCTGTTATGAAAGAAACACTGAAAGAAATCTCCCAACCCCACTTCCAATATCACTGTTGTCAGTGTGATTGACAAGATTATACGAAAATTGAAGTTTCACTGAATTATCCCCCAGCCTTTGTTAACAATCAATGAGTTCCTGTTTAATGCAGTGATGAGCAATGGAATACTGTTCGTTGGCTAAAACTGCTCTGCTGCTTGTGTCCTTGGCACGTAGTAGCCAGTATTTACATTCAGATTGACTCTACTTCATGATCTGTGGTGAGATGCTTTCGCCTTTGTTATCCATTATTGTTAGTGTTACCCATTTTGCCTGAGTTTGCACAAGATTGTGAACCAATTGAATATTTTTGTTCACCCTGTATCCATGTCTCTCTGTTGTCTAAATCTCTTTTATCTGAGTCTTAACTCCGTCGACGTTGAAGCGACGTTCTGTATTCAAAATAAAACATAACTTACTCTTTCCCACAATTTTCCGTCACGAAGCTATTCACTAATGTACAATTTTAGTTCAACTCTGCCCCATCCTGTTCTTTATTGCTTGTCTTCAGCCACATTCCCATTGTGTTCTGATGCTACACTTTTCTCTTTGGATTTGGAAAGCTCTTTCACCTGAACCCTATCCCTGCCTCCTCTCTGTTAGTTGAAAGCTCTGTCCATAAACATACCAACATGATTGGCCAGGACACTGGTCCCAGCACGGTTCCAGTATGACCATCCGAATAGATTATTTTTTTAAATCAGGTATGGGTTGTAGGTATCTCTGGTTGACCAGCCTTTCTTGCCCAGACCTAGCTGCCCTTGAGCTGAGTAGTTTGCTGGCCATTTCAAAGGGTCCTTGAGAGGCAAACACTTTGCTGTGGGTACGTCGTGCAGACCACGTGAGGATGGGCAGATATCATTCTCGAAAGGACAAGTGTTTGGGTTTTTTGTACATCAGCAATGGTCTCACAATTATTTGTGGATTGTTAATTACTATTTTTAAAATTATTGATTTCAAATTCCACCGTTTCTGATGGTGGGATTCCAGCCTGCATCCCTTGAACATTAGCTGAGGTTTGGGATACATGCTCTATCCATAATACCACGAGGCCATCACTTCACCTACTCACAGGTTGCTTATTCCTAACCAGTTATACCAATGCATCATGAAGCAAAACCTGTTCTTCCAACACAATGATGTGTTCCTGATATCTTCCAGGACTCTAGTGATATCACATAGTATCTCGTTCTTGCTCTTGATCTCGCTTTCTCTCTGTCTCTCTGTCTTTGTCTCTGTCTCTGTCTCTCTCTCTCTCTCTCTCTCTCTCCAGATTTTCCAGATCTCTATGTCTTCAATAATTTGTAACTCCTATAACAGTTCCTATCTCTGTAACCTCCTCCTAGCCCAATAGTCCCTCCACATATTTGAAATGTACTGCATTCCGGACTACCATCCCTATCGCTGTAACTTGGTTCACTGTTTACAACATTCCTTATCTCGGTAGTCTCCTCCTCCAATAAATGGAGACAGAGGCATGCAGCACGGAAACTGTTCCTTCAACCCAACCAGTCCATGCTGACCAGAGTCCATGAACGAGTTGCGTTTCACTGTATTTGACCCGTATCCCTTCAAACCTTCTCCTCCCCATGTACCTGCCCAACTTTTACATGTTGTAATTGTACTTTTCTCTACCATTTCCCCTAGAAAGCTCATTCTAGTGGCTTATTCCATAACTGCACCATCCTCTGTGTAGAAACTTTTCTCCTAAAATCTCTTTTATCTATTTCCACTCCCATCTCATATTTATGCCCACTAGAACACAGAACATGACAGCGCAATACAGCCCCTCTGCCTTCGATTTTGCGCCAACCTGTAGACCAAATTTGAAGCCAATCGAATCAACACCATTCCAATTCTTGTCCATATGCCCACAGAAAGACCGTTTAAATGCCTTTAAAGTTGGCACCGATTATTCTGAGTAAAGAACCTACCGCTGGCATCTATCCCATATCTATTTATTAAGATTAATATCTGCCTCAATTTAAAGCTATCTCTCCTCGTGCTAGGCATCGCCATCCAAGAGAAAAGGCTCTCACTGTCCAATCCATCTCTCCTGCCAATTATCTTATATATCTCAATTAATTGACCTCAAACACATTCTCTTGAACAAAAACATCTTAAATTCCCTCAGCCTTTCCACATAAGACCTTCCCTCCATGCCAGGTAACTTCCTAGTAAATCTCCTCTGAATCATTTCCAAAGCTTACACATCCATCCTGTAATGCAATGACCTGAACAAATGTGGCCACACCAGATTTTTGTACAGGTTTAGTATGATCTAATGGTTCCGGAACTCAATCCCTCTACCAATACAAGCTCACACACTGAAATGCTCCTTAAACCTGGGTGGCAACTTGCAACGATCTATGTACATGGACATAGAGATCTGTCTGTTCATCTACACTACCAACAATCTTACTATTATCCCAGTACTCTGTATTCCTGTTACTCCCTCCAGAGTGATTCGCCTCACACCTTTCCACATTAAACTCCATTTGCGAACTTTCAGTCCAGGTGTGCAGATTATCTATACCTTTCTGTAACCTACAACATCTTTCGTCAGTATCCACATCTCTACCAACCTTAGTGTCTTCTGCAAATTTACTAACCCATCCTTCAATGCCCTCATTCAGGTCATTTATGTAAATGACAGCAACAGTGGACCCAAAACACATTCTGGTAGTATCTAATAGTACTGAACTCCAGGATCAATCTTCTCATTAACCACTACCCTCTGTCTTCTTTCAGTGAGCCAATTTATGATCCAAACTATTTAATCACCCACAACCCCATGCCTCCGTATTATCGGCAATAGCCTAACATGGGGAACCTTAACAAACGCCTTACTGAAATACATATACACCACATCAACCGCTTTACTCTCATCCAACTCTGTCTTGATTCTCCTTCTTAAAGACCTCAATCAGGTTTTTGAGGTACGACCTACCCTTCACAAAATCGTGTTGACTATCCCTAATCAACTTACTCATCTCCAGATGAATATAAATCCTATCCCTTACAAGCCTTTCCAACACATTAGCCAGAATCAAGTTAAGGCTCTTACGTCTATAACTACCAGGATGGTCTCCACTCCCCTGCTTGGGGTGGCACGGTGGCGCAGCAGTTAGTACTGCTGCCTCACAGCACCAGAGACCCGGCTTCAATTCTTGCCTCAGCTAACTGTCTGTGTGGAGTTTGCACATTCTCCCCGTGTCTGTGTGGGTTTCCTCCAGGTGTTCCGGTTTCCTCCCACAGTACAAAATGTGCAGTTTAATTGAATTGGCCATGCTAAATTGCCCATAGTGTTAGGTGAAGGGACAAATGTAAGGGGATGGGTCTGGGTGGGTTGCTCATCAGAGGGTCGGTGTGGACTTATTGAGCCGAAGGGCCTGTTTCCACACTGCAAGTAATCTATTCTAGGGGGACAAAATTTGCTCTCCTCCAGCCTTCTGGCATTATTCCTGTAAACAATGACGACAGAAACATCAAAGCCAAAAGCATGGCAATCTCCTTCCTGGATTCCCAGAGAATCCGAGGATAAATCACATCCAGCCCTGGGGACTTATCTATTTTTAGACTTTGCAGAATTGCTAACACCTCCTACTTCAGCACTTCGATCCAATCTAGTTATGGACTCCACTACCCTGGGGTAAAGACGTGGCGAATCACCTTACCTCTGTTCCTCGTAGACAATGATACAAATAGTTCTGCTCGGGTCTCTGCCACTACTTTGCCACAATGTACTGGGATACACATGTTCAGGACGTAGTGCTTTCTCTACCTTTGTGTTCTAAGACCTCCAGCACCACCTCTTCTGTAAATGGAACTCTTTTCAAGCCATCACTGTGTCTTTAACTGACTTGTCCGCAGTAATTTCTGACATAAAATGGTCATTTAGGGTCTCACCCATCTTCTGTGATACCACTCATGGATGGCCTTATTGATATTTGCGCGGCCCTAGTGTCTCTCTAGTTGTTTTTGTACTTGTGTGCTGTAGAATTTCCTTGCATTCTCATTAACCTAAAACGCCAATTCTATCTCATCTCCCTATGTCACTTTCCAACTTATCCAGCCTCTCAGTTTCTGTCAAACCCTCCAGTATCAGTAACATTTTCGTCAATCTTTGCTCCATTTACAGTTTCAGGAAATGCTTCCTAAAGCAGGAGGATCAGAATTCTATGCAATACTCCAACTGGGGACCCAGCAATGCCTTATACAGCCTTATCATGATGTACCAACTCATGTAGTCTTTGCTGTGACCTATGAGAGTAAGTCTGCTAAATGCCCTTTCCCCACCCTGTCCGCGTGTGATGCCACATCCAAGGAACAATGTAACTGTACTCCTTGGTCTCTTTCTCTGTTCGCCAACACTGCCCAGGGTCCGACCATTAAAAGTGTTAGTCCTCCATAGTTTGTTTTAACAAAATCCAGCACCTGAATTCAACTCCATCTTTCATTCCTTGGCCCACTGGCTGTTGTTCGAGATCCCCTCGATAACTATATTCCCTGCGCACAATAACCCGTGTTCTATCCGGACTTTCATCAACAAACTTACTAACAATGACTCCTATGCTCTTACCGAAATAATTTCTGTAAATGATGCATAATAGTGGATTTGATACTGTTCCTTTTTGCACACCGCTAGTGATAGGCCCGTAGTCTGCACAGCAAGCCTCTCCCACCACCCTCTTTCTCCTACTGTCAAGCCAATTTTGTATCCAGTTGGATAGCTCTCCCTGCTCCCATGTAATCTAACCTTACTAACCAGTGTTCCACGGTAAACCCTGTCCAAGGCATTGCTGTGGTCAGTATAGACAAAGTCTCCTGTTCTGTTATCATCTAGGTTCTTAGTCACCTATTCAACAAACTCAGTCAAGTTTGTGAGACACTACTTGAACAGGTTTCCAGCTCATCCCCCGTGGCTGTCACTGATATAAATACCTCTTTAAGGGGCACTTCTTCCTAAGTTACCCCCAATGTCCTCAGATATACATGATTAGCTCCAGGGATTTGTCTATTCTTTTCGCATTTTAAAATCTCCAGCAACTCTTGTTCTGATATGCAGAGTCTTTTGAAGACTTTATTTCCCTGACTACCCCAGTCTTTCAGTTCTGATGTGAAATTTTCGTTAAGGATCTCACCCATCTACTGTGGTTCCACACATGGATTATCCCATTGATCTTCAAGGGGACACATTCTGTGCCTAGTTAATCTTCTCTCGTTAGTATTCATGAAGAATCCCTTTGGATTTTCCTCAGCATTACCAGCCAAAGTTTTCTCAGGTCTCCTGTTTGCCTTCCTGCTCTCCCTCTTCAGTGTATTACTGCACCCACAATGTTCTTCGAGGAATCCAGCTGGCCATATATGACATGGAAAGCCTTTTTCTTGATCAGAACCTCAATAACCCCAGTCATCCAGAATTTTCTACTTGTAATCAGCATTGTCCTTCACACTAACAGAAATATCCTCACCCTGAACTCTCATTTTATCTTTCTTTTGAAAGTTTCCCACCTGTCTGAGGTCCATTTACCTGCAAATAGTCTCCACAATCAACTGTTAAAAGTTCTTGACCAATACCTTCTGGATTGGGGCAGGCCAATTTTGATGTTTCACTTCTGGGCCAGGCCTGTCCTTTTCCATAACTGTTTTCAAACTAATATAGTTGTGCTCACTTTGTCAAAGTGCTCCCCAACTAACACCTCAGTCCCTTTCCCTACCTTGTTTCCCAAGGGGAGGTCAGATTTTGCCCTTTTCTCCAGGTGGAGGGCAAACACCCAGTGATTGTGCATATCAGTACACATGACATAGATACAGTTAGGTGTGTTGTGATCAAGTGAGTATTGGGAGTTAGGTAAGAAATTAAAAAGCAGGATGACAAGGGCAGTGAGCTCCAGATTACTCCCAGTGCCACTCGCCAGTGAATACGGAAATAGAAAGATAAGCTGATGAATGAGTGCCTCAGGAGCTGGTGGAGGGGGAAGGTGTTTACGTTTTGGATGATTGGGATCTCTTCTGCAGTAGAGGTGACCTAGACAAATGGACGGGTTAGACTTGAACCAGAGGGGTGCTAGCAACCTGGGAGGGAGATTTGCTAGTGTTACCTGGAGGGCTTAACCTGGTTTGCCAGGCGATTGGGATTCTGAAAAAGAGAGAGACTATCAGCCAGTCAGAGGAAAATACACCAGCCACCGAGAGCAAGTTTCCTATTCGGGATATCCAGGGGCACAGTCAAGGGAGGGAAAAGACTTTTGGTTTAAAGGACATTTATTTTGACACATGAGGCCTGACTGGTAAGGCAGGTGAGCTCAGAGCATGAATCGGCTCTGGGGACTGGGATAGTATAACCATAACAGAAACATGGCTGAGAGAAGGGTAGGACTGGCAGCTCAGTGTTCCAGGATACAGAAGGTACAAGTGTGAGAGAAAGACAAGTAAATGAGGATGGGGAGTTGCCCTTTAGATAAGAGACAACATAACAACAGTGGTCAGAGAGGATAATCCTAAAAAGTCATCAAATGAGGCCATATGGTTAGAAGTTAGAAAGAAGAAGGCAGCGGTCACTTTGTTGGGACTGTGTTACAGACTCGCAAATAGCCAGCCGGTATGAGAAGAGCAGATGTGTAGAGAGATTGTAGATAGCTGAAGGAATAAGAGAGTAGTATTGATTGGACGTTTGAATTTCCCCTGGATTGACTTGTGCACTCAGAGAATAAAAGACCCATATGGGTAACAATTTGTGAAATGGGCCCAAGAAAGTTTCCTTGACCAATATGTAGATGGTCCTACTCTACTCAGGTGGGCGCAACATTGGATCTCCCCTGAGAAAATGAGATGAGGAAGTGACTGAACTGTCAGTTGGAGAGCACTTTGGGTCCAGTGACCGCAACGGTATTAGTTTGAACATAACTACAGAAAACGATAGGAGAGGTCCAAAGGTTAAGGAGCTGTGCTGGAACACAGCCCGTTTTGGGGCCATGAAGCAGGACCTAGCAGAGGTTGAGTGGGTGACTCTGTTTGAAGGAAAAGAAATGACTGGAAAATGGGAGGCTTTTAAAAGTGTAATACTGAAAATCCAGGGTCAGTATGTTTCTGTTAGGGTGAAGGGAAAATGGCAGGTTTGGGGATCCCTGGCTGATGAGGGATATTGAGGCTCTGGTCTGGCAAATGAAGATGGTATACATTGGGTTTAAGGTTTCCATATCTACCGAACCTCTTCCAGCCCTAAAGACACAATCAATCTGTGGAGACCCTATAATCTTCTTAGGTCTCTGCCATACTCCGATCTGTCGAACCCACTCCAGTCCCTGTGACTGTTCCAATCAAGTTCCTAAAGGACCTGCAATCTGTGTAAAATGCTCTCATCACTATCACCCATCCAGTATTTCCACCCATCTACTCATCTGCATAAACTTCTCCAGCTCTTACACCCCTATCTGTGTTAACAACAACCTCCCCTACAACACTTTCCCACTTAGGCCAAACTGGAGGAGATTACTAATGCTCCTTTATCTGTGTAACTGTCTCCAATCAAAATTGCTGTTCTCATCTCCAGGAAAATCTGTCCGATTCCACATCCTCCATGTCGAAATAACACCAGAACCTAAGAATTTCGATATCTCTAAACCCGTTCCGTCCCGACTACTCTCCATATGTGTGGTTTTTCTTCCAATCTATACTACCTACATTATCTCTGTAATCTGTTCCATTCCCTAAATAGTCACTGTCTGTATAAATCAGCACTCTCCTACCACTATCCTTATCTCTGTAAATTGATCCATCCCTCCCAACCTCCACATCTCCATGAACTCCTGCAGGCCCTACAGCTCTCCACATTTCTGTAACCTCCTGTGGCTCTATGGTCCTCCCTCCCTGTAAAACCACTTGCAGTCCAGACATCCCTCCCAATCTGGGTCCTCTGCTCCAGATCAGACCATTGCTGTCTCTGTAAACACCTCCACTCCTGACAACTCTTCCCATTTGTGTAACCTCGTTCAGACCCCATACTCTCCAGCTTCCTGAATCCTCTTCCTGCCATTGCAATCAAAATCATGTTTATGTAAAATCCACCAGTGCTTAAACCTTCCCCAACTCAGTAACCTCTTGCAGTCCTAACAAAACACCTGAACTGTGAAACCTTTCATTTCGCTGCAATCCTCCCTCCCTCCCCCCTCAAATGCGTTCATAAACATGTAACCTCACAATTACTGAATCTTACTTTTGGCACTGCAAATCTCATAATGTCTGCAAAATCCTCCTGTCCTGATATCCCTCCCTATCTCTGTAACCCCCACCACCCTCCAGTGCCCTTTTGAGGAATGTGGCAGAGGAGGGAAGATTTGTGGAGTCCGGGCCATGTTACGGAGGTAGAATCCTGGGAATTACAGATTTGGTCTAATGTCTGTGGTGTGCAGATTATTGGAGAGGACTCTGACAGACAGAATATATGACTACGTGGAAAACCGTAGTTAACTTTTAGACAGTCGGCATGCGTTTGTGAAGGGCAGGTCATGCCTCACAAATCTTTTTGAATTCTTTGACGATATGGCAGAATATGTTGAAGCTCATTCAGAAAATAAGGAGGTATGGGATACAGGGAAATCTGTCTGTTTGGATACAGGATTGGATGGCCCAGAAAAGACAGAGTATGGCAGCAAATGGACAGTATTGAGCCTGGAGCTCAGTGACCAGTGGGGTTCTGTAACAGTCGGCTCTGGGACTCTGCTCTCTGTGATTTTTATAAGTGACTTGGATGTGGATGTTAGAGAGTGGTTTAGTAAGTTTCCCAATCTGGTGGAGTGGTGGGTAATGTGGAGGGCTGTTGTAGGTTGCAATGGGACATTGACAGGATGCAGAGCTGGGCTGGAAGTGGCAGATGGAGTTCAAGCTGGAAAAGTGTGAAGTGATTTATTCTGGAAGGTGGAATTTGAATACAGAATTCAGGGAGGAAGGCAGAATGCTTGGCAGTGTGGAGATCAGAGAGATTAAGGGGTCCATGTCCATAGATCCCTCAAAATCACCACGCACGTTGATAGGGTTGTTAAAATGCATATGTTGTGTTGGCTTTCGTTATCAAGGGAAGGTTTTTTTGCATCTTTATAGCATCCTTGTGAGACTACACTTGGAATATTGTGTTCCGTTCTGGTCTCCTCTTTGCAGGACGGATGACAGGAGATTTATCAGGATGCTGCCTGGAATGGATGGCATTTCTTATGAAGAAAGATTGAGGGAGCTAAGGCTTTTCTCATTGGTGTGAAGAAAGGGGTGGGACGACGTAGTAGAGGTGAACAAGATGATGAGAGGCACAGAGAGAGTGAATAGTGAGAGACTTTTTCTCCTATGGCATAAATGGCTATTACAAGGGGTGTAACTTTAAGGTGAATGGAGGATGGATAAAAGGATAGAGAATGATAGGTGGTTGGAATGCACTGACAATGGTGGTAGTAAAATTAGATACTTTCGGGATATTTAATAGACTCTTGGATAGGCATATGGATGATAGTAAAATCAAGGATATGGAAGTTAGTTTGGTCTTACAGTCGGATAAAAGGTTGACATGGCATCATGGCCGAAGCATCTTGTTCTGTACTATTCTGTGTTAGTATGTTAAATGGGGTAATAAGCTTAGATCAGTGTAAAAGAATATGGCCTTTAGGAGGAGCGAGTCAACTGGATACAAAATTGGGCTTCATGGTTGGAGACAGACGGTGATGGGAGACATGTTGTTTTTCTGAAGGGAAGCATGTGAACAGCGGTTCAGTGGGTCCCCTGTTGTTTGTCATTTGGGTAAATGGTTTGGATGGGAATATTGGTTTCCTGGTAAGTAAGGTGTTTGGGTGACACTGGAATTGGTGGTAATGTGGATAGTGAAGAAGGTAATCTATGATACAAGATTAACAGTACTGCTGGGAGAGTGGGCTGAAGAATAGCAGATAGAGTTTAATTAGATAAATGTGAAGTGTTCCATTTGGTGAAACAAACCAGGGTGGGACTTGTACAGCTAATGTTTGTGCCCTGGGTGGTGTTGTCAGTCAGAGACACAGGGATGCAGGTACACAGTTCTTTGAAAGTTGCATCACAGGCAGGCTGGCTGGTGAAGTAGGCGTTTGGGATGGTTACCTTCATTGGGCAGGATATTGAAAGTAGGAGCTGGGATGTCATGTATCTGTACAAGACATTGGCGAGGCCACCATAAATGCATTGCTGATCAGTAGGAAGAAATCATCAGGTTCACTTACCTGCTTTAGGGAAGGACAACAAACATTCTCAGCTGGTCTGGCCAACATGTGACTCCTGACCCACAGCAAGAGGGCTGACTCTGAGCTGTCCTCTGGGTAAGTAAGAGTGGGGTCAAAGAATGCTAGTCCAGGCACTGACATCCACATCCCATAAATGAATAAATAAAATACATATGTCCCTCCCTACCTCTGCAAACCCCTCCAGCTGCAACAACCCGTACTTAGTTTGAAACACTCTTCAGGCCCTGACCATCTCTGTAACACTCTCACCACCTCCAGCACCTTCACCTCTCCCTGTTCCTATTGTGACATTATACCCTCACAGGGATTCCTCTTCCAACTGCCCTCCTCCTGCTAACAGACCCTTTGCAACCTCTTTAAAACTTACTCCTAAAACACTCTCGCACTTCAGGATTTTAAGTACTTGTTGTGGTTCTGTTCGCCGAGCTGCAAGTTTTTGCTGCAAACGTTTCGTTCCCTGGCTCGGGAACATCATCAGTGCTATTGGAGCCTCCTGTGAAGCGCTGCTTTGATGTTTCTTCCGGTATTTATAGTGGTTTGTTCTTTCTGCTTCCGGTTGTCAGTTTCAGCTGTAGTAGCTACTACAGCTGAAACTGACACCCGGAAGCGGCAAGAACAAACCACTATAAATACCGGAAGAAACATCAAAGCAGCGCTTCACAGGAGGCTCCAATAGCACTGATGATGTTCCCTAGCCAGGGAACGAAACTTTTGCAGCAAAAACTTGCAGCTCGGCGAACAGAACCACAACAACGGACACCCGAGCTACAAATCTTCAACCAGACTTTAAATTTTAAGTACTTTTTGATGATCTTCTCAGCCTCATAATCTAATATGATCCATTTTGTACTGAGTGAGGGACGGGTGTGAGTTTCTTATTGAGGTTTTGTCTGTTTCAATGGAATATCCTTTTGTTGAGTGATTTACACTGTTCCTTCAAATGTTTACCACTGTCCATTTACACACACACATGTTTCAATCTGTTTAGCTTGTTTAACTTGGTCAGTTCACCTCTCAGACTCATATAATTGGCAATTTTTGATTTTAGTTGTAGCTTGTCCTTTCTGTGATTCACTTTAAAATTTTATATTTCTTTAAACTGCACTTTATCACAATTCCCCAGAGGATCTCTCCAGGTGACATGACTCATTCACTAAGTTTTATCACACAACAGTCGCTCTGAGACAGTTACATCCCTCACCAGTTGCACAATGTATTATTTAAAGATACACTGAAAAAAAATATCCGAACGTCCCTTCCAATATCACTGTTGTCAGTGTGATTGTCAAGATTATAAGAATTTTGAATTTTCACTGAACTGTCATTATGCCTTTATTAAAAATTCCAATGAGTTCCTGTTTAATGCAGTGATGAGCAATGAAATGCTGTTCGATGGCTAAAACTGTTCTGCTGCTTGTGTCCTTGGCAAGTAGTAGCCAGAATTTACATTCAGACTGACTCTACTTCATGATCTGCGGCCAAATGCTTTCTCTGTAATGCCTTTGTTATCAATTATTGTTAGCGTTGTCCACTATGCCTGAGTTTGCACAAGGTTGTGAACTATTGAATATTTATGTCCACCTTTTTTCACCCTGTACCACGTCACCCTAGTGTCTAATTCTCTTTTATCTCTGTGTCACAAATCCATCTACCTTATGGCAGAGACTTTGTCCATTCCACAAAAAAAACATAATTTACTGTTTCCTACAATTTCCTGTCACAAATTGATTCGCTGACGTACAGTTTTAGTTAGACTTGTTCCCATCCTGTTCCTTTCTGCGTGTCTTCAGCCACATTCCCATGCTGTTCCAAAGCTTCACCTTTTTTATTTGGATTTGGAAAGCTCCTGTCACCTGAACCCTGTCCCTGCATCCTCTCTGTCAGTTTAAAGCCCTGTCCCTAAACCTACCGACGTGATTGGCCAAGACACTGGTCCCAGCACACTTCCAGTGGGACCATCCGAATGGTTTATTTTTAAACTCGGGTATGGGATGTTGGTGTCTCTGGCTGACCAGCCTTTCTTGCCCAGTCCTCGCTGCTCTTAAGCTGAGTAACTTGCTCAGCCATTTCAGAGGCAAACACTTTGCTGTGGGGATGTCGTACAGACCACGTGAGGATAGCAGATATCCCCGAGTGTATTTTTGATGAACAACATTGTTTTGGACATCAGCAATGATTTCATACTTATTCATGGATTGTTAATTGCAATTTTTAAAAAAATGATGTTTGCAAATTCCACCATTTCTGATGGTGGGATTCAAACCTGCCTCCAATGAACATTGGGTGAGGTTTCGGATACATGCTCTCGCAATAATACCACGAGGCCATCACTTCACCTGCTCAAAGGTTGCTCATACCTGAGCACTGATACCAGGTCATCAGGTACCTAAACCTACTCTTCCTACATGATTGTTTCATTATGAAATCTTCCTGCCCTCTGGTGATATCACTCAGTCTCACTCCATGTGGTATCCCTCACTGTGAGGGTCTAATTGCTGCCTCTGTCAGCATCTCTCACTCTTGCAGCTACTCCAGATCCTGAGCCAATTGAAGTCCTCATTCCAGAGAGACGCAGCAGCACAGGCCAGGGATGGAGACAGGGTTTTTCAGATCTCTGTTGGACTTAGTGCCATTCTCCATGTGTATCCCTCACGGGATCAGTCTATTTTCCCATACTGTCTATTCCTCAGACTCCTGTAGGTATTAGGAAGGGCCTGACTCAATAGACTTCCCAGTTGCTGGGTATATCGTCCATCGCCACATTGAAGATGGTTGATCAGCCAGGGAGACAAAAGGAAGGGAGATTTGGAGTCTTCAATAAATCCTGCAGTGAGGTAAGATCACACACAGTGAATAGAGCAGTGAGCAAAGAGAGAACTCCAAACATCGGCTAACAAAACACGAACTAGATACAGTGATGGAGGGGGAGCACCGTACAGCTCAATCAACACACCTATAGTAAGTTCTGTTGTGATAAGACTCACTACTCTGCAACACACTATCTATGGCATGTCTTGGTGACGAGTAGCTTCAATAAATTGTAACTATTATAACAGTTCCTGTCCCAGTAACCTCCTCCCCTCCCTATACTCCCTCTACTTACTTGAATTGTACTGCATTCCAGACTACTTTCCCTATCGCTGTAACTTGCTTCAGTGTCTATAACATGCCTTATCTCAATAGTATCCTCCTCCAATAATAGGAGACAGGGTCATGCAGCACGGAAACGGTTACTTCGATCCAACTATTCCATGCTGACCAGACTCCCTGACCGAGTCGCATTTCCCTGCACTTGACCCATATCTCTTTAAACCTTCTCCTCTCCATGTACCTACCCAAATGTTTTTTAGATGTTGTTATTGTACTTTTCTCTACCACTTCCCCTGGAAACCCATTCCATACCTGCACCATACTCTGTGTGGAAAATCTTCTCCTCTTAACCCTTTTCAGTTTTTTCCTCTCCCATCTCCTACTTATGCCCTCCAGAACACAGAACATAGAACATGACAGTACAGTTCGGCCCAGAATGTGTGCCAACCTGTGGAGCCAATCTGAAGCCCATCTAACCTTCCCTATTCCATTCTGACCCATATGCCTGTCCAATGACCGTTTAAATGCCCACAAAGTTCTCGAGTCTGCCACTGTTTCAGGCCATGCATTCCATGCTCTGACTATTCTGAGTAAAGAATCTACCTCTGGCATTTGTCCCAGGTTTATTAATTATTATTAATATTATTACTACCTCAATTTAAAGCTATTTGCCCTCGTGCTAGGCATCGCCATCTGAGGGAAAAGGCTCTCACTGTCCAACCCATGTCACCCTCTGATTATCTTATATGTCTCAATAAATTGGCCTTAAACTCTTCTCTCAAACACAAACAGATTCAAGTTCCTCAGCCTTCCTCATAATACCTTCCCTCCGTACCAGGCAACATCGTAGTAAAACTCCTCGGAACCCTTTCCAAATATTTTAACATGCTTCTGCTAATGCGGTGACCTGGACTATAGGCAACACTCCAAATGCGGCCGCACTAGAGTTTTGTACAGCTGCAGCATTATCTCCTGGTTCCGAAATTCAATCCCTGTACCAATAAAAGCTCACATGGTGAATGCCTTCTTAACAACCCTGTCAAACTGGGTGGCAACTTTCAATGATCCATGTATATGGACACAGTGATCTCTCTGCTCATCTGCACTACCAAGTTCTGCTTTACCCACATCCACCTGTTTGGTCACCTCAAAGAATTCAACAAGGTTTGTGAGGCATGACTTACCCTTCACTAAACCGTTCTGACTATCCCTCATCAACGTATTCATCTCCAGATTATAAATGCAAGCTATTACAAGCCTTTCCAACACTTTACCAAGAATCGAAGTGAGACTCACAGCTCTATAATTACCCAGGGTTGTCTCTATTCCCCTTCCTGGTCAAGGGGACAATATTTGCTGTCGTCTGGCCTTCTGACACTATTCCTGAAGGCAATGACGACATAAATATCAAAGCCAAAGGCTCAGCAATCTTCTTACTGGCCTCCCAGAGAAGCCAAGAATACATCCCATCTGGCCCAGGGGCCCACTTTTTACACTTTCCAGAATTGCTAACACCTTATCCTTCTGCAGTTCCATCCCATCTAGTTATGGACTCCACTACCCTTGGGAAAAGACATTGGCTACCTGTACCCCTCATGGGTTTATAAAGCGTTATAAGGTCACCCCTCAGCCACCTACACCCAGTGGAAATGTGAAGGACAATGAAAGAAATATTTCTGTTCGCATCCCTGCTGCTACTTTGCCACAATGTTCTGGTATACACTTCTTCAGGAGCTAGGGCTTTCTCTACCTTTGTGTTCTAAGATCTCCAGCACCACCTCTTCTGTAATGGGACTCTTTACAAGCCATCACTGTTTCTTTCCCTTTGTTTCCTAGTCTTTGTCCACAGTACGTTCTGACATGAAACGCTCATTTAGGCTCTCGCCCATCTCCTGTGGTTCGACACTTGGATGGCCTCACTGATCATTGAGGAGCCCTAGTGTCTCTCCAGTTGCTTTTTTGTACTTGTGTGCTGTAGAAAATTCTTCTCATTCTACATAAACTTCTCTGCCAAATCTATCTCATTCCCCCATGTATTTTCCAGCTTATCCAGCCTCTCCGATTCTGTCAAACCATCCAGTATCAGGAACATCTTCGTCAATCTTTGCTCCATTTGCAATTTCAGGAAATGCTTCCCAGATCAGGATGATCAGAATTCTATGCAGCGTTCTAAAGCTGTGCTGATTATCCCTAATCAATCCTTGTCGTTGCAAATGCATGTAACTCCTGTCCCGCAGAATTGCTTCCAACAACGTCTGCATCGCTGACATCAAACGATTTGGCGTTGATGTCCCTGACTTTTCCTTGCAGCCTTTCCTAAGTACTGGCACAACCTTAGCCCCCCTCCAGGCTTCCAGCTCATCACCCATGGCTATCAGTGATAGAAATATCTCTTTTATGGGACCCGACAATTTCATCCTGAGCTTCCCGCAATATCCTGGGATATACCTGATTAATTCCCAAGGATTTGTCCATCTTATATGCATTTCAGAAGTTTCAGTACCTCCTGTTCTGTTAAGTGGAGTCTTTTGAAGACGTTACTGTTCCTTATTCCCTGACTTTCCCAGTATTTCTCCAAGTTAAGTTCAAATGTGAAATTTTTGTTCAGGATCTCACCCATCTCCTGTGTTTCCACACTTGGATGGCTCCATTCGTCGTCAAGGAGCTATACTCTGCCACTCGTTAATCTCCTGAAGAATATGCTTGAAGAATCTCTTTGGATTTTCGTCAGCCTGATCTGCCAATGCTTTTTGTGGTCCCCTTTGTGCACTCCTGATTTCCCTCTTAAGTGAATTACTCCACCCGCTATGTTCTTCAATGGATTCCCTTAATCCAGCTGCCTATATGTGACATGTTCCCACTTTTTGTTGACCAGATCCTCAATACCCCCATTTATCCAGTGTATCTCACTTGTGTTAGCATTGTCCTTCACACTCACAGAACTATGGTGTCCCTGAACTCGCATGTTATCGCTCTTTTGAAAGTTTCCCACCTGCCTGACGTCCCTTTACCTGCAAATAGCCTCCACAATCAATTGCCAAAACCTCTTCACTAAGACCTTCTGGATTGCGGCAAGACGAATTTTGATCTTTAACTTGTGGACCAAGCTTGTGCTTTTCCATCGCTATTTTCAAACTAATACAATTCTGCTCACTTTGCAAAAGTGTTGCCCCACTAATGCCTCAGTCCCTTTCCCTACCTTGTTCCCCAAGGAGAGGGCGGGTTTTACCCCTTCCTGCATTCCAACCATTTACATTTTGACTGAGACATTTTTCTTGTACATGCCGAACAAATTCCACCCATTCAAGCTGTGAGCACTCTGGCAGTCCCAGACTAGGTTTGGAAAGTTAAAATCCCTGACCATTCCAACCCCAAAATCTCGCTGACTGTTGTGGGCCTGTAGTACAGTCATATCAAACTGATGATGATGCATTCCCATTTCTCAATTGCACTACTATAGCTTCAATGGGCTTTCCCCAGGAATATCCTCCCTCAGTGCTACCGTGGTATTCCACTGATCAAAAGCCCCACCCTCTCATCTCTCACTTCCAGTTTTATCCTCCCTATGGAATCTGTATCCTGGAACATTTAGCTCCCAGTCCTGTCCCGCTCTCAGCTGTGATTCTGCCATATCTATGGTATTCCAGTCCCATGTTCTCATCCATACGCCGATTTCATTTGCCTTCATTGTTCGGCCTTTTAGTTTGAAATAAATGCACTTGAATCAATCAGTTTTCCATCACTCTCTGCTGTGCTCTTTCCTGATGTTTCTACTTAAGTTCCTAACTTGATGTTCTGTCCCAGCTTCTACCTTCAGACTACAACCTGGCACCATCCACCTCACTATGGACAACATCCTCACCTTTCATGTCATTTGCAAACCTACTAATGACATCTTCTGCTTTCACATCAGAGTTATTAATATATATAATAAACAGCAATGGCTCCCGCACAGATCCCTGTGGTACAACGTTGGTGAAAGAATTTCAATCGTAAAACAGCCCTCCACCAGTTGTGGATCCTGTCTGTTGGACCAACCTTCAATGTGGGACCTCGTCAAACGATGTAATGAGCTCCATCACCTGCACAGCCCTCATCAAAATCCTCAATCGTAATTTCAAATATAAATCTCAGCTGAATTTGGGAAAGGATCTTACTCTACCAAATCTATTATGCGTATCCCTAATTGATCTCTGCCTTTCCAAATTTTGATTCATTCTGCTCCTCAGAATTGTTCCCAATAATTTCCCTCCCCTGCTGTCAGACTATCTGCTCTGTAATTATCTGGCCTATCCCTGCTGCCCTTCTTGAACATAGGAACCACATTAGCTATCCTCCAATCATCCAGCAAAGTATGAAATATATCCACCAGGGCCCCAGCAATCTCCTCCCTTACCTCCCATAGCAGCGTGGGATACATTTCATTGGGTTTTGGGGATTCCTCTACCTTTATGCCTGTGAAAACATTTAATACCTCCTCCTTATTGATCTTAACATGTTTGAGAATCTCACCATACCTACTGAAATCCCCGGAAACAATGCATTGCTCCTGTGTGAATACAGATGGGAAGTATTCATTGAAGACCTCACCTACTTCCTCTGGCTCCATGTGCCGATTGTCCCTTTGGTTTCTAACAGGCCCCACACTTTCCCCAGTAACTCTCTTGTTCTAACTATACTGCTAAAATACCTTGTGGCTTTTCCTTAACACCATCTCCCAAGGATGATTAATGGCCATTGTTTGTCCTTCATTTTTAAGGAGCCTCCTTGCACACTCTATACTTTTGAATGCCTTCACCTGAGTTTATTGCACTGTATTTTCTTTATCAAACTCACGATTTCGCTTTACCGGTATTCGCTGGTCTTGCTGCCTTTACTATTCCCTTGCTAGGACCACACTGGCCATGAATTCTCAGTGTATCACTTTAACATACTCTCATTTTCCAAATATAGAACCAACTGCAGATTGTCCTCCCAGTCTCGGTTTGCCAGATCCTCTCTAATGATAGTGATACTGATAGGAGCCTCACTTGTCAGGGGGACAGACAAGAGACCCCAAGATGGTGTGCTGCCTCCCGGGTACCAGGGTCAAGGGTGTCTCTGAGCGGTGACTGAACATTCTGAAGTGACAGGGTAAGTACCCAGAGGTCATTGTGCACACCGGTCCACATGACATAGTTAGTCAAGGGGAAGGGATCCTGTGAAATATGTACAGGGAGTGAGGAAAGAAGTTAAAAAGCAGGACCTCAAGGGTTGTGATCACCGGATTACTCCCAGTGCCACGTGCCAGTGAGGATAGAAATAGAAAGATAGACCATATGGGGTGTGGTTGAGGGGCTGGTGGAGGCGTAGAATTTTTAGTTCTTGGATCATTGGGATCTCTTCTGGGGTAGAGGTAACCTGAACAAGGGGGACCAGAAGGGCATCAGTATCCCTGGGTGGAGATTTGTTTGTCTTACCCTGGACGGTTTAAACTAGTTTGGCAGGGGTTTGGACTCTGAGTAAGAGAGGTACCATCAACCAGTCAGGGGAAAATACATCAGCCATCGAGAGCAAGTTTCCTATCCAGGATATCCGGGGCACAGAATAGGGAGGGAAAAGACTTCTGGTTTAAAGGACATTTATTTCAACACACGAGGCCTGACTGGCAAGGCAGGTGAGCTCAGAGCATAGATTGGCTCTGGGGACTGCGATATTATAGCCATAACAGAAACATGGCTGAGAGAAGGGCAGGACTGGCAGCTCAGTGTTCCAGGACACACAAGGTACAGGCGTGATAGAAGGACAAGTAAGTGAGGAGAGGCAGCTGCCTTATTGATAAGGGAGGACATAACGACCGTGCTTAGAGAGGATACTCTTTCGGGGTGATCAAATGAGGTCACATGTATCGAAATTAGAAACAAAAAGGGGATGGTCAGTCTGCTGGGATGGTGTTCCGGATCGCCAAATAGCCAGTGGGTACGAGAGGAGCAGATGTGAAGAGAGGTTGCAGGTACCTACAGAGATAACAGAATAGTATTGGTTGGAATTTTAACTTCCCCTGTATTGATTGGACCACCCAGAATGTAAAAGTCCTGTATGGGGTGGAATTTGTCAAATGTGTCCAAGAAGGTTTCCTAGATCAATATGGAGAGGGCCCCACTCTACTCAGGCAGCTGAAAACGAGACCTCCCCTCAGAAAACGTGGTCGGGCAAGTGACTGAAGTGTCAGTCGGAGAGCACTTCGTGTCCAATGACCACAACTGTCCTCGTTTTAACATAGTTGTGAAGAAAAGATCAGGCAGGTCCACAGATTACGGTCTTAGTCTGGAGCAGGACCAATTTTGAGGCTATTTGGGAGAATCAAGCAGAGGTCGATTGGATGAATTAAAAATCACACAACAGCAGGTTATAGTCCAAGAGATTTAATTCAAAGCACCAGCTTTTGAAGTCCAGGTGATCATTCTAAAAGATGAAAACTTAAACTAAGTTTGTTGGATATTGCATTCCATCACACTGCAATCCTGTTGCTATAAATTCTGTGCCTGTTTATTGTGCTCGACAAGCACCTGATGAAGGAGCAGCGCTATGAAACCCAGTGCCTCCAAATGAACCTGCTGGACTGTAAGCTGGTGTTGTGTGAGTTTTAACGTTGTCCATCCCAGTCCAACACCAGCTCCTTCACATCATGCACCCATCCACTGGGTGGTCTGTTTGAAGGAAAAAGAGTGACTGGCAAATGGGAGGCTTTTAAAAGTGTGGTCTCAAGAATCCAAAATATCCCTGTTAGAGCAAGGGAAAAGCTGCCAGGTTTAGGGATCCCTGGCTGATGGGGGATATGAGGCTCTGTTCAAGAAAAAGAAGGCGGCACACATTGTCTTCAATGTTTCTGTATCTACGTAACTCTTCGAGTCCTAAAGACACTATCACTCCGTGGAGACACAACAATCCTCTCAGGTGCCAGCAGCACACCCGATCTGTATAACCCACTGAAAGCCTGTGATTCTCCCGATCCAGTTCTGATGAGACTCACTCTCTGTGTGACATCATCCCATCGCTAACACTTACCCTTTCAATGTAAGACCCTCCTGTATCTCCATCCATTTACTCTTCTCCATAACCTTCTCTAGCTCTTACGCCCCTACCTGTGTAAACTCACCCTCCCCTACAACCCTTTCCCGTTTGACCATTCTGGAGGAGGTTACTAATGCTTCCTTATCTGTGAAACTGTCTCCAACCAAAATTACTGCCCTTCTGGATAATCTGTCAGACCCCACACCCTTCGTATCTGAATAATCTGCAGAAGTAAAACTTCCTATATCTCCAAACATCTTCAGTCACGACTACCCTCCATATCTCTGTTTGGTCCCCCAGTCTATACAACCCACTTTATCTCTGTCATCTGCTCCATTCACCGAAAATCCTCCCTGTCTGTGTAAACCGCTCCATCCTACTAACACCCTTCTCCCTGTAAACCGCTCCATCCCTCCCAACCTCTCCATCTTCATGAACACACGTAGACCGTACAGCTCTCCACCTTTCTGTAACACCCAGTGGTTCTATGTGCTCCCTGTGAAAACACCTCCAGTCCCCACAACCCTTCCAGTCTATGTCGTTTTCTCTAGATCAGACCATTGCTGTCTCTGTAACCTCCGACAATCCTAGTAAAGCTCCCTAATGTATCTATTCATTCAGATCCCATCCTCTTCAGCCTCCCGAAACCTCTTCCTGCAATGTAACCCTCCCTAATTAGAACATAGAACAGTACAGCACAGTACAGGTTCTTTAGCCCTAAATGTTGTGTCAATCTTTTATCCTACTATAAGATCCATCTAAACTGCAGGCCATTGAAAGAACAAAGAAAATCACAGCACAGGAACAGGCTCTTCAGGCCGCTAAGCCTCCGCTGATCCAGATTCTCTGTCTAAACCTGTCGCCTATTACGTCGCCTATTTGGTGAGGATCTGTACCACTTTGCTCCTTACCCATTCATACATCTGTATGGATACATCTTAACTGACGTTATAATTCCCGCCTGTACCAGCTCCGCTGGCAAAGTGTTCCAGGCCCCCATCACTCTCTGCGTAATGATCTTTCCACACATATCTGCCCTAAACCTCTACCTTCTCACTGTGAACTCGTGACCCCTAGTAATTGAGTTCCACACTCTGGGGGAAAAATGCTTCTTGCTATCCACCTTGTCTATACATCCCATGCTTTTGCAGACCGCAATCAGGTCTCCAGTCAACCTTCATCTTTCTAATGAAAATAATCCAAAACTATTCAATCTCTCCTTATTGCTAGTGCCCTCTATACCAGGCAATATCCAGGTGAACTCCTCTGCACCCTCTCCAAAACATGCACGTCATTTTGGTAATGAGCAGACCAGAACCGTACGTAATATTCTAAACCAAAGTCCTATACGACTGTAACATGACCTGCCAACTGTTGGACTCAATACCACGTCCAATGAAGGAAAGCATGACGTATGCTGCCTTGGCCACTTTACTGACCTGCGTTACCACCTTCAAGGAACAATGGATCTGAATACCCAGATCTTAATTTTTCCCAGGACCTTCCCATTTACTATATAGTTCACTCCTGAATTGGATCTTCCGAAATGCATCACCTCGCATTTGCCCGGATTGAACTCCATCTGCCCTTTCTCGGCCCGCCTCTCCAATCTATCTATATTCTGTTGTATTATCTGACATTCCCCTTCACTGTCTGCTACTCCACCAATCTTAGTGTCATCTGCAAACTTGCTAATCAAGGAACCGATACCTTCCTCCAAGTCTACTAACATTCAGCTTCTCACCACCACCCTCCCCCTTTGCAGGGGAATGATGCTGACCCTAACAATCACGAGAGACTGACTGACCGTGTCCAAGCTCCCGGACTGGGACCTGAGACTCCCCCTGACTCCCTGTGCTAGGCACCGTGATTGACTGTGGACAATGATACCAAGCTTCCTGGATTTGTGTTTGCACTAAACGCCAAGACAATGCAGCAGGTGGGTGAGCCTGGTAGCTCTAGCTGAGGGGTAACACTGCTAAAGGCAGGGTGAGGTAAGGCAATGTGAGCATTCAAGTCAGCTCAAAGTGAATGTGTACGAACACGGAATGAGCAGCCCAGAGGGACAGTCCATGAGCTGGGTGGGTGTCCCTGAGCACAGTGTCCTCGCAGCAGCATTGAGTGTGTACAAACACTGGGTGAGCAGTCCAGAGGGACAGACCATGAGCTTCGTGTGTGTCCCTGAGCACAGTGTCTTTACAGCAGCATTGCAATAAGAGCTGTCAGTACACCCTGAGCTGCAGCATTGAAGTACAGAAGCGTACTGTCAGTAGGTTGGAGATCTGCAGGGATGGCATGGTGAGGCTGACATATGTCTGATGCCAGCATTGGAGGATATGTAGTACATGCAGCTTTGGTCTCTGCAGTGTCCCCTGAGACGCTTGTGTCCAAGACCGAAAGCCACAGGAGCGAGGATCATGATGGCGTCACCAGATACCAGCTCTAACATTCATATCAAATTGTCCATGTTGAGTTTCCCCACAGTGGGAGGGAGGACATGAACCTGAAAATTAATGAGGAGGAATCTGCATGAATGTGGCTCTGATCATCAGGAGTTATTCAATCAGCAATTGGCCACTATCTTGCTGAAATCTTGTCTTGAACGGTACAGCACAGGAACAGGCCCTTCGGACCACCAAGTTGCACTGATACCTGATGCCTTTAGAAGTTATAAAATGTTGTGTATCATTTTATTCCCTGCTACCTCATGTACATCGCAAGATACCATCATTGCTGTTGTATCTTCTACAGCCACCTCCATCAGTGCATTCTGAGCACTTTCATTCTGGTTGTGGTTCTGTTCGCTGAGCTGGGAGTTTTTCTTGCAAACGTTTCGTCCCCTTTCTAGGTGACATCTTCAGTGCTTGGGAGCCTCCTGTGAAGCGCTTCTGTGCTGATTCCTCCGGCATTTATACTGGTTTCAATCTGCCGCTTCCGGTTGTCAGTAGCTGTCCGCTGCAGTGGCTGGTATATAGGGTCTAGGTCGATGTGTCTGTTGATCGAATTCGTGGATGAGTGCCATGCTTCTAGGAATTCCCTGGCTGTTTTCTGTTTGACCTGTCCTATAATAGTGGTGTTGTCCCAATCGAATTCATGCTGTTTGTCATTTGAGTGTATGGCTACTAGGGATAGCTGGTCGTGTCGTTTCGTGGCCAGTTGGTGTTCATGGATGCGGGTTGTTAGCTGTCTTCCTGTTTGTCCTATGTAGTGTTTTGTGCTGTCCTTGCATGGGATTTTGTAAACCACGTTGGTTTTGCTCATGCTGGGTATCGGGTCCTTTGTCCTGGTGAGTTGTTGTCTGAGAGTGGCTGTTGGTTGGTGTGCTGTTATGAGTCCTAGTGGTCGCAGCTGTCTGGCTGTCAGTTCAGAAATGCTCCTGATGTATGGGAATGCGGCCAGTCCTTTGGGTTGTGGCATGTCATCATTTCGTTGTCTTTCCCTGAGGCATCTGTTGATGAAATTGCACGGGTATCCGTTTTTGTTGAATACCTTGTATAGGTGTTCTTCTTCCTCTTTTTGTAGTTCTGGTGTGCTGCAGTGTGTTGTGGCCCTTTCGAATAATGTCCTGATGCAACTTCGTTTGTGTGGAAGAAAGGGACAACCAGCTCCCATTCCTGGACGTGATGGTGCAAAGAACACCGAACGGAGAATTCACCACGAAGGGATACAGAAAAGCCACACACACAGACCAAGTCCTGAACTATGAAAGCAACCACCCCAACACACACACACCTTAGCAGGACTTATACACTTAATGGCAAGGTGCTAGGGAGTGTTGCTGGACAAAGAGACCTTGGAGTGCAGGTTCATAGCTCCTTGAAAGTTGAGTCGCAGGTAGATACAATAGTGAGAAAGGTGTTTGGTATGCTTTCCTTTATAGGTCAGAGTATTGAGTACAGTGGTTGGGAGGCCATGTTGCGGCTGTACAGGACATTGGTTGGAATATTACGCGTAATTCAGGTCTCATTCCTATCTGAAAGATGTTGTGAAACCTGAAAGGGTTCAGAAAAAAATTACAAGGATGTTGCCAGGGTTGGAGGATTTCAACTACAGGGAGAGACTGAACAGGCTGGGGCTGTTTTCCCTGCAGCGTCATAGCCTGAGGGTCGACGTTATAGAGGTTTACAAAATTATTAGGGGGATGGATAGGAGAAAGAGATAAAGTGTTTTCCCTGGGGTCGGGGAGTCCAGAACTAGAGGATATAGGTTTATGTTGAGAGCGGAAAGATATAAACGAGACCCAAGGATCAACTGTTTCACGCAGAGGGTGGTACGCATATGGAATGATCTGCCAGAGGATGTGGTGGAGGTTGGTACAATTACAACATTTAAGAGGCATTTGGATGGGTATATGAATAGGAAGCGTTTGGAGGGATATGTGCTGGGTGCTGGCAGGTGGGACTAGATTGGGTTGGGATATCTGGTCGGCATTTATAGGTTTGACTGATGGGTCTGTTTCCATGCTGTACATCTCTGCAACTCTATGACTAGCTATCCTTCAGGAGGAAGGTATCCATGCACCACTGCTGCGAGCATGTCCCATCGCCACCATCCTAAACCTTCGTGTACACTGTCGCATGATCAGAAATGGCTATGTTCCCAATTCTACAGGACAGCACTGAACTCAAAACGGCCAATAGGGCAAAAACATGTCGATCCTAGTTTGGCACTTATGTGGATTCGGTACAAAGGTGAAGTCCCTACCCTAAGGGTGAACAATCTCCACACATCCACCAAGCCCAGCTCCCTGTTTAGATCCACCAGTTGCCTAGATTGCAGGGAAATATCGTCGAGAACCCGTAAGACCCTATCCACCTTGGGATCCATATATCGGTTAAAGTCTCCCCCTAAAATTGCATGATGCCTCCCGAGGGCCATTAACCTGGAGAGTGCATCCGTTAATTTGAAGGGTGTACCAGGGGCAAGATGGAGAACGGGAAAACTTTCTGGCTGTAAGAGCTGCTTCTTTTTTTGAGGTATTTTCAATGCTGGAGGTGATTTCCTCATATTCCAGGAGCAGCAATTAGTTTTATTTGCTGTTGAATTGTTTTGGAACTTAGGGGAAAAAGAAACAATGTCAAAACAACAGCAGTTTCAAAAGCGGGAAGAACAGACAAAAGAAGCACAAGGTGAGGACAGTGCGGGGGGGGGGGAGGGAGAGAGAGAGAGAGAGAGAGAAAGAGAACCTGCACAGTTACTGCCTTTGCTGTTTTTAAATTCATGTATCGCTGGACGTCGGAGTGCGTCTGCAAAACATAACAAACAGTGAATTTCACGACTAATCTTGGAGAAACCTAGTTCACAGCACAGAATCAGATAGGTTAATTGTTGTTTTAATTCTGTCCAATAGAAAGTTTGCAGTAGTGAGTATCGTGGGTTCTTTCTTGATCATATGTTTTTGGAGATAAGTCTCTTGATTAAACTTAAAAAAAAAGCTATAGCTATTAATTTAACCTGGTGCAGTGTTTTGTAGAGGAATAAGACGGTGTTATTTTTTGGGTCTGTAAATTGTGAATGAGCAAAACTGGCCTTTGCAGTGATATGTACTTCTTGTCAGATGTGGGAGTTGAAAGCGAGTTTAAGAGTTACTACAGATTATATCTGCCATAAATGCTGTTGGATGCGAGTCTTACCAGATGAAATATATCGGTTGGAGCGACAGTGAGGAGCGATGAGGAATTTGCAACAGCAACAGTATGTGATGGATGGCAGTTATAGGAAGGGGGAAAGGCTCAGAAAAAGTCACACAGATGCGTTAACTCCAATAACGGTAAGAGAGGTAAGCAGCTCGGGTAGGAGTATTTTGTGGATGTACCCATTTCAAACAGGTATGCTGTTTTGGAAAATGTAGGGGTGATGGATTCTCAGGGGAACATAGCACGAACAGCCAAGTTTCTGGTATTAAGACTGGCTCTAATGCAACGAGGGGTACGTCGGCTTCCAAGAGATCAATTGTGTTCGGGGATTCATGTAGTCAGAGGTACAGACAGACATTTCTGCATTCAGCACAGAAAAAGCAGAATGGTGTGTTGTTTCACTGGTGCTAGGATCAAGGATGTCTCAGAGAGGGTGCAGAATGTTCTCACGGGCGAGAGGGGCCAGCAGGAGGTCGTTGTCCACATTGGAACCAACGATATAGGAAGGGAAAAGGTTGAGATTCTGAAGGGAGATTACATAGGGTTAGGCAGAAATTTAAAAAGAATCCCTCAAGGGTAGTAATATCTGGATTACTCCCAGCGCTACGAGCTAGTGAGCAGTTGAATGCATGGCTGTGGAGCTGGTGTATGGGAGAAGGATTCACATTTCTGGATCATTGGAATCTCTTTTGGGGTAGAAGTGACCTGTACAAGAAGGACGGATTGCACCTAAATTGGAAGGGGAGTAGTATACTGACAGAGAAATTTGCAAGAACTGCTCAGGAGGATTTAAACTAGTAAGGTTTGGGGGAGTGGGGTGGTAGCCACGGAGAGAGTGAGGTCAGAGATCAATCTGAGACTGGTACAGTTAAGAACAGAAGTCAGTCAAGCTGTCAGGCCAGGCAGGGACAGTGTAGCTCTGAAAAAAAAATAAACTGCAGGTATTCAATGCAAGGGGCCTAACAGAGTAGGCAGAAGAGCTCAGGGCATGGTTAGGAACATGGGACTGGGATATCATAGCAATTACAGAAACATGGCTCAGGGATGGGCAGGAATGGCAGCTTAATGTTCCAGGAAGGATAGAAAGAGACGCAAGAAAGGAGCGGAGTGGCATTTTTTGATAAGGGATAGCATTACAGCTGTGCTGAGGGAGGATATTCCAGAAAATACATCCAGGGAAGTTATTTGGGTGGAACTGAGAAATAAGAAAGAGATGATCACCTTATTGGCATTCTATTGTAGACCCCCTGATAGTCAGAGGGAAATTGAGAAACAAACATCTAAGGATAACTCAGCTGTCTGTAAGAATAAAACGGTAGGTATGGTAGGGGATTTTTAACTTTTCAATCATAGACTGCAACTTCCAATGTGTTAAAGGTTTAGATGGAGAGAAATTTCGTAAGTGCTTACAAGCCAATTTTCAGATCCAATATGTGGATGTACCTACTAGAGAAGGTGCAAAAGTTTACCTTCTCTTGGGAAATAAGGCAGGGCAGGTGATTGACGTGTCACTGGGGGAGAACTTTGGGTCCAGCGATCATAATTCTATTTGTTTTAAACTAGTGATGGAAAAGGATAGACCAGATCTAAAAGTTGAAGTTCTAAATCGGAGAACGGCCAATTTTGACGGTATTGGGCAAGAACTTTCGAAAGCTGATTGCAGGCAGATTTTCGCAGGTAAAGGGATGGCTGGAAAATGGGAAGCTTTCAGAAATGAGATAACAAGAATCCAGAGAAAGTATACTCCTGTCTGGGTGAAAGGAAAGGCTGGTAGGTATAGGGAATGCTGGATGACGAAAGAAATTGACGGTTTGGTTAAGAAAAAGAAGGAAGCATATAGACAGGATAGATTGAGTGAATCCTTAGAAGAGTACAAGGGAAGTAGGAGCCTGCTTAAGAGGGAGATCAGGAGGGCAAAAAGCGGACATTAAATGGCTTTTGCAAATATAATTAAGGAGAATGGAAACGGTATTTACAAATACATTAAGGTCAAAATGGTAGCTATGGAGAGAATATGGCCCCTCAAAGATCAGCAAGGGGGCTTTTGTGTGGAGCCGCAGATAATGGGAGAGATATTAAATGAGTGTTTTGCATCAGTATTTACTGTGGAAACAGATATGGAAGACATAGACTGTAAGAAAATAGATGGTGACATCTTATAAAATGTTCAGATTACAGAGGAGGAAGTGCTGAATATCTTGAAACAGGTAAGCGTGGATAAATCGTCAGGTCCTGAGCCGGCGTACCCAAGAACTCCATGGGAAGCTGGAGAAGAGATTGCTTGGCCCCTTGCTGAGATATTTGTATCATCGTTTGTCGCACGTGAGGTGCCAGAAGACTGGAGGTTGGCACTTTTTAAGAAGGGTGGTAAAGACAAGCCGGGGAACTATAGACTGGTGAGCCTGACCTCGGTGGAAGTTGTTGGATGGAATCCAGAGGGACAGGATGCACATGTACTTGGAAAGGCAAGGACTGATTCGGGATAGTCAACATGGCTTTGTGCATGGGAAATCATGTCTCACAAACTTGATTGATTTTTTTTGAAGAAGTAACATAGTGGATTAATGAGGGCAGAGCAGTTTACGTGATCTATGTGAACTTCAGTAAGGCGTTCAACAAGTTTCCCCATGGGAGACTGATTAGCAAGGTTAGAGATCATGGAATACAGGGAGAACTAGCCATTTCGATACAGAACTGGCTCAAAGGTAGAAGAGAGAGGGTAGTGGTGGAGGGTTGTTATTTCAGAATGGGGGCCTGTGACCGGTAGAGTGCCACAAGGATCGGTTCTGGGTCCTCTACTTTTTGGCATTTACATAAATGATTTGGATGCGAGCATAAGAGGTACAATTAGTAGGTTTACAGATGACACCAAAATTGCAGGTGTAGCGGACAGCGAAGAGGCTTTCCTCAGATTACAACAGGATCTGAACCAGATGGGCCAATGGGCTGAGAAGTGTCAGATGGAGTTTAATTCAGATAAATGCGAGGTGCTGCATTTTGGGAAAGCAAATCTTAGCAGGACTTATACAGTAAATGGAAAGGTCCTAGGGAGTGTTGCTGAACAAAGATAACTTGGAGTGCAGGTTCATGGCTTCTTGAATGTGGAGTCGCAGTAGATAGGATAGTTAATAAGGCTTTTGGTATGCTTTCTTTTATTGGTCAGAATATTGAGTACAGGAGTTGGGAGGTCATGTTGCAGCTGTACAGAGCATTGTTTAGGCCACTGTTTGAATATTGTGTGTAATTCCGGTCTCCTTCCTATCGGAAAAATGTTGGGAAACCTGAAAGGGTTCAGAAAAGGTTTACAAGGATGTTGCCAGGGTTGGAGGATTTCAGCTATAGGGAGAGGATGAACAGGCTGGGGCTGCTTTTTTCTGGAGTTTCGGAGGTTGAATGGAGACCTTATAGAGTTACACAAAATTATGAGGGACATGGATAGGGTAAAGAGGCAATGTATTTTCCCTGGGGTTGGGGAGTCCAGAACTAGAGGGCATAGGTTTATGGTGAGAGTGGAAAATATAAAAGAGACCTGATAGGCAACCTTTCAAAGGTGGTTCGAGTATGGAATGAGCTACCATAAGAAATGGTGGAGGCTGGTAAAATTGCAACATTTAAGAGACATTTGGATGGGTATATGAATAGGAAGGGTTTACAGGGATACAGGCCGGGTGCTGGCAGGTGGGACTAGATTGGGTTGGAATATCTGGTGGCATGAATGGGTTGGACAGAAGTTGTCTGTTTCCATGCTTTACATCTCTATGACTCTATGACTCTCTCCCATGTTCCTCTCCATGTAATAAAGCTTTATGTATCAGAAACAGCTGACATTCGTCCTTAATTTGGACAGGCAACTGATATAGAAGGTTCTTCTGAATGAGAAAATCTACTCTTCTACATTTTGACTCAAAGGATGAAAATAACACCCAGCCAAACACTCTCATCTGTAACTTTAAATATTCCTTATTGGTTAGATGCCTTTTTTTTCTGGCACCAATGCTACATTGACCCTTTGCTTTGTAAGGTCTGAAAGCATCAATTGGTGAATGACTCCCGTTTAATGTTCCAGGTGCACAATTTATATGAGTGGTTAGCCATAGCCATCCGAAACATTACGTGATCCCCCGTGAGGAAGGATCCCTTTTATTGCGCACTGAGGGAAAGGGGTAAACAGTTCATATAAACATGAAAATACAACTGCAAAAACGACCAGCTCAAAACTCCTGACAACTCCTTGCACAATGTAACCACATATAACACAAATAAGAGGTGATTCTCCATCCTTCCCCACAGGCAGCGCTCATACTACGCATTCAACCTCCTTGGCTCCAACTGGGTAAAGCTGCTTGCCAAAACCAGACAAAACAAACTTTTAAAAGTTGCATGTGTCTTACGACAAGAAAAGTGGGCACTCAACCCGTCCCATCCATATCCAACTGTTCTGGTGAAAAAAAATGTAACCCTCCACCACCACATCTCCCACCCACCCCCCCCCCCCCTCCACCGCCCCGAACACTACTCCCATTCCGTACTAAGAGAGAGAAACGAAAAGGAAATTATACTAAAAGAAAGGTTAATGGGAGGGGAGGAAGAAAGGAGAAAAGAGAGAAAGAGACATGAATGGGACCCCCACATATATAAAAAAAACATGTAAACGAGGCAAGCCACAGAGGAAACAAAGAGAACATGATTGTCCATACTATTTGAGCCAGCCAATCTATCTTCAAGTGTCCGGGAAGTCCTTTGCATTTTCTAGTGAGTCAAAATTAAACACGGACCCTCCGTGGTTGAAACGTAATATTGTCGGGTATCTTACAGTATCCTGAATATTCAATTCCCTCAGCTTCCTTCTTACCCTATCAAAGGCCTGCCTCGTGTGGACAATAACCGTAGAAAGGTCCGGGGAAAATATAATTCGTGATCGTTTGGATATCAGAGCCTGTGGATCCTTCCCCAGTGCTGGAGAATGATTTGTTTCTCTCCATAGTGCAGGAGTTGCATAATGACTGGGCGGATGTGCTGGACTCACCCGAGCTTGTGCACTGCTATCTGGTGGGCCTGCTCGACCTGCACCCGGCCCGTCTCGATTTCCAGCTTCAAAAACTACCGAAGCCATTGCTCCAAAAACTGACGGGCTGGCGTTCTTCTTCCCTTCCCGCCAGCAAGACCAGGCAGATATTCTTATGATGGCCTCGATTTTCAAAGTCGACCTGCTCCTCCACGCCTGGTACCCACCATCCCAAGGCCTGGATCCGAACTGCTGAGCATTCCACTGCAGTTTTAGAGGACGCAGTCTGCTGATCATCCTCCATGACATGTGTCTGAGACGCCTGGTCTCCAAGTCATGCTTCTGCAGCCTGGCCGAGATCGGTTTCAGCCTGGTATGGGTCTCCTCCATCTCTGAATCAATCTTCTCTCGGAATTTTACGTACTCCATGACCAAGCTCTGCTCTAATATTAAGTCCCTTGGCGGGTTCGCAGAGGCCGACGTCACAGCCACGGGTGTATACATGGCTGCAGGGCAGTGCCTGCTAGATGCGATCCACGTGGTCCTTTACCCTTAGTCATTTTCCTTACTCACTTCAAGTGACATATAGCAATACAGGGGAGCAGTATTTTTACCACAAGGGGTAAGAAAAAGACGGTGAATGCGCCATTTTGTTTGGGTTCTGGTGTAGAGCTGAGCAGGGCAAGCCTACTGGGTCGCCAATATCTTGAATCTCCCCTGAAAAGAAATCAACTTTAATTACTTTTCAAAAAATTGTTTGTTGTAGACAGAGACAATGGAAAACCAGTAGATGTGATATAGTTAGATATTTAGGTTTAAGAGTTCAGACAGTAAGTAGTAAATAATATTAAACCAAAGCAATTCAGGAGGGACCATTTGGAAATGGAAAGATAAACGTGAAGTTGGCCTTCATTTAACGGGAACGGGAACATAGAATTAAAAATGTTCTGCACAGACTGCATTGAGTGCGGATGAGATTATACCTGTGTTCTGTAATGTTTCAAAAAATAGGACGTGATTTCAGGGAAGCTTAGAAAATTCACACTCAGGAGACTTACTAATACAGGTGCTTGAAGAAGTGCAGCAGGCAAGGTGAGAGAGAATATACAAAAAACAGCAAGTAGAACAGAATAACCAGGGAACAATTAGAGCCAATCATAAACCAAGGGGGCAATCAATATGTGAAGCTGGAGAACATTGATGGATTATTACATGAGTGTTTCGTATCTGTTTTCCCTGGGAGACGGAAGATGCAGGTACAGAATTCGAGAAGATGCATTAAGAGCTCTCAACTAAGATGCAAGTTGGGATGATGTAAATCCACATGAGTTGTATCACAGGATAATGTTTCAGACAAGAGAGGAAATGGTCTGACCATTCCATCAATGGCAGATGGAATATAGCCCTGATAAATATGAGGTGATGCACTTTGGAAGAAGTAGCACGCTAGGAATCTCAGAGGGTACTTCTCCACACATCTCTGAATGTGATCGGACGGGTAATAAGTTAATTCAGAAAGAACATGGGACTGTAGGCATTTTGTTTGTTCATCGAGATGTACATAATATGATCGGGGAACACGCCATTGGTTAGGCCATAGATAGAATGCTGCATGAAGTTCTGGGAGCTAAATTGCAGGAAGAATGTGATTACACTGGAGGGGGTAAAGATGAGATTCACCAGAATGTTTCCTGGGATGGAGCTTATCAGGGATGGAGAGAGATTAGATAAGCTCGGGTCGTTTACTTGGAAAAGATAGGGCTGAAGGGGACGTGATTCAGAAGGATGAGATTACAAGGGACATGGACAAGGTGGATAGACAGCAGCTGTTCCTTTTAGTTAAAAGACCACGAACAAGGGATAAGACATTTAAAGTGAAGGGTTTGAGATTTACAGAGAATTTCAGAATTGTTTTTTTTCTCCCAGAGAGTGTTGTGGTCTGGAATGCACTCCCTGGGAGGGGTGTTGTCGTGGGTCACCACATAACCGTTAAGAAGTACATGGATAAGCATCAGATTCTAATAACATTCCCCCCGTACAGGCTGCATGTAGGAATGTGGGAATAAGGTATATCGTGCTGTATTTCTGATGGTGCAGAATATCTCCTTCTCTGATTGTATGATTGTGGAAGGGTAGTCATTGAGCAGCCTAAGGCAGAAATTGCTGGATACTGAAAACACGTATTAATAAAGGTTATACGACTCAACTGTAATAGCTTCCAAAAGTATGTTATTGCGAAAGTAAACGAAAATTAGCAGCTTATTACAATCTGAAACCAGAGAATAGAGAATGGAAAAACAGGGAAATGGCGGAACAGTGAAGCAAGTGCTTCAGTTCTGTCTTCACAGAAGAAAACATCAACAAAACAAAAAAAAAATTCCCAGCACGACTAGGAAACCCAAGTCAGGTGAAAAAAAGAATAGAATGAAATTGGTTAATACATGGTTTTGTAGAAAATATTGGGATTGAAAGTAATGAACATAGACAGCGTCAGCATAAATTGATGAAATGGGAATCATATTTGAGATACTGACTGGTTAGTCAATTATGATGTGATGTATTTGAATTTTTGGTAAGATTTTCGGTAAAGTCCCAAAACTAGTGTGCACATTACATCTTATGGAACTAGGGCTAACGTATGGACATGGCCTTAGCAGGAAACAATGAACGGAATATTTTGATATTGATTTGGAGTTTCCTCTCAGGTGTATTTTACAGGGTATATACAAGACATTTCTGCATCAAACTGACACGGTTTTAAACGATTTGAAGACTGAATATTGAAAAAAAAAGAAACATATACCTGTAAGAAAGTCCATGGGTCCTGAGTCAGCTCCTTACACCTGCATCCACCATCACTGGATACCAGCTTCATCACCATCTACACGAGAGGCCACCAACATCGAGGTTGCTGATCCTCAGGCAAAATCTTTGCCGCTGGGCAATACTCTTCCATCACCACCTCGTCGCCCACAGTGCCAGACCCTCCAATGTCAGAGACATGTCTCTTACTGTTGCGCCCACCTCATCGAAGTTGTAATGATGCCCTTTGATTGTCTAAATCATCAACACCAACGCACCACCCAACCAACAACGAAGTCCCCGATCTTCTTGCAACACCTTTTCTGACTGGCCAAACCTCACACACGTTGCCTCTGCTGATGTAGCAGTCGCTAATTCCAGGTCCTGTGCTTGCTCCGGAAAAGTAAGCAGGAACACACTCTCCTCTGCACTGGGCCCAGCTCAAGTCTTTTCCACAGGATGGGTGAGTTCAAACATAGAAGGCATAGCGTTAAGGTGAAAGGGGAAATATTTAAAAGGGACGAAGGAACAACGTTTTTACACAGAGAGTGGTCAGGGTATGGAATGAGCTGCCAGAGGAAGATGCATGGACAGCCGTATCATTGAAAAGACATTTGGACAAACATATGAATGGAAAACATTTAGAGGCTTGTGCGCCAAATGCAAGCAGATGGGACCAATTTAGTTTGGAAAACCTGGCCAGCATGGACGTTTAGAAAAGCTTTACACAGAGTCAGTGTGGTTTTGTGAATCGGGAAATTATATTTTGCCTTTAAGTTCATGCAACGTGTTTCTGGAGATCCCTGAGAACGTAACAAGCGGATTTGATAAATGGGATCTGGTAGACGCAAGGATTTCCAGATATTTTCGACAAGCTATCACAAAATAAAGGTTCTTACACGAGACAGAAGCTCATACTCTGACGGATAATGTATTAGCATCGGATGATGATTGGTTAACACATAGAAATCGGAGAGTCAGGATTAATGGATCATTATGGTAAAAGTGTATCTGCTGGAGTAGCACAATATGTGTCCGATGGCATCAGTTATTTACAATCTATACTGATAGCCTGAAGGAGGACACCACAGAGAGTACAACACTATTTCATTGCGGGACCCGTTATTTTAAACTTTGATAACCCAACATCAAATCACCATCTCTTTTCAGATAAAAAAAATATAGTAATTAGGAACAGACAGAAGCCAATCAGCACTCCAAACCTGTCCCACATTTCCTCTGTCTCTTTCCAATCAAATATCCCAGCCTCTGCTGCTGTCTCAGGAAGAAAACGCCTGATAGCATAACACCACGTGAGAACTAAAAAAAGAGCAGAATTCGGCCATTCAATCCATCGAACCTGATATCCCATTTCATAATTTCTTATATGTTCCCCAACCTCATTCTTCTGCCTTTTTCCTAGCAACACTGATCCCCTTATAAATCAAAGACTGATCTATTTGTGTATTAATGAGACTAGTGTGTGTCCATCTGCTTGTTATATGGGCACTTGTTTGCCTACATCTGTCTGTGTACCAGCGTGTGTATTTCTATCTGTGTTTGTTTCATTTTTGTGTGACTGTATATGTCTTTGTGTGCTTCTATGTGTGTGTATGCTTGTCTTCTTGTACATAATTTACATGTTAGTATATTGGGATATTTACTAATATTTCAATGTAATTCTATACCTGCATCTCTGTGCAGTGAGGTTTCTGATTTTTGTTTGGAGAGTGAGAGAGCTGACGCTGGAACTGCCAGTGGGTTGAAAGTGAGAATTGTCCTAGGCTGATCATTGCCCCACACAAGTCGTCCCGGTACTCTTTGGGTCGTAACAAGGTCCTCCCTACACAGCGTACGGAGGGCAGAGGGAACAGAGATCAGGCACCCCACCACCTGGGTTAGCCTTTTTCTGTCCTATTCCAGGCTTTTTCTCCTGGAATGGGAGAAAGGGAGTGAGGGTGGGAGTGGGTGGCCCTGCTGTTAGTGCTGGTCCAAATGGGGTGACATGGTGAGGTGTCCTGTGTGAGTCAGTCCACAGTATTGTATTCATTCTTGTTATTAGTGTGGAGGCTATTGCATAAGTGACAGAGAAAGTGAGGGAAGGAAGTTGTTGTATTCAATAGTGAGAGTGTTAGTGCCTGAGCCTTATTTGGAGATAGAGCTTGAGCCTTGTTCGGGGGCAGGTGCTATATCAGATATACAGTGAGTGTGAGGAAGCAGTCAGAATACAGTGACACTTATCCTGTCAGAGCGGGGAAGATTATTAATGATTGTCCTGTATTGTTGGATATTTATTCAGATAATCCCAGCGTCGAGGTGAGCCTCCGCGAATGTCTTGTCCATGTCTTATCATTAATAACGAAACAGACATGTCCCTCAGCTTTCGCAGAAGCAGTTTAGGTAGAGCTTACAAATAGCAAGGAGAAGCAAACATTGTTGTTTTATATATCGAAGCCAAAACGGTAGCAAAAATCAGAACATCACGTGCTCTGGAAATTACACATGCAAGTATTGTGAATACTGCAGTCTTATTGAATGGTCTCAAGTTGTATCTAAACTGTGTTAACTAAGTGACTGCTCATGCTGTGAAAAATAAATTCCATAAGTGTATATGAGGTGGGTTGAGTGTATGTTGTGAACCAAACTAGAGAGCAGGTTATTCCGGAGTTGGTGTGATGTGGTAAGAAAGACTAATTACTAACCTTACTCTGCAGCAGTTTTTGGGTAATAGTGACGTTAATAAGGTGCATTTTACATGGCGTCCGCATACAATACCAAATTGCGAGCATTCTGGTCAAGCATCATGGAAGCCTGGAGGGTAGAGTGTCAAGTTCGCTCCAGTAAATTGGGAAAGTACAATATAACATTCAGTGGGAGACAAGCAATGGTTGTTCGACTCACAGAGTCCTAGAGCACGGACACAGGTCCTTCAGCTCAAAGTGGTCTATTCTGAACAAAATGTCCATTCACTCAAACCCATTTCCCTGCCATCGCCCTGTATCCTTCTAATCCTTTTCTATCCGAGTATTTGTCCAAATGCCTTTTAAATGTTGCTAATGTATCCACCTCAATCACTTCCCTGGCATCTCATTCCATATGCATACCAAGGTGCGTGTAAAGATCATTGCTCGTCAGTTTCCCTTTTATTCTTACCCCCGACCTTAAACTGATGCCCTCTTGTCAGTCATTGCTGTCCAACCCTGGGAAGAAAAGACTGGGTGCATTCATTCTATCCATGCCTCCTGTGATATTTTAAGCGTCTATAAGATCTCTCTCAGTCTCATATACTCTGAAGTAAAAAGTCCTACCTTGTCCAACCTCTCCCTAAAACTCAGATCATTAAGAACTTGGCAACGTCCTTGTAAATTTCTTCTGCACTCTTTCCAGTTTAATAATATCATTCCAATTGGAAAGTTAACAAAACCGATCATGACGCTTCAAATACTGCCTCACCAGCGTCCTGTGTAAGTGCAACGTAACTCCTCAACTTCGATACTCAGTGCACTGACTGATGAAGGCCAGTGTGCCAATTGCCCTCTTCACTGCCCTGTGTACCTGTGTATCACTTTCAGAGCACCGTGCATCTGAATTCCAAGATCCCTCTGCTCAACTACACTCCTTAAAGCCCAAGCATTCACCATGAAACTCCAACATTGACTCGACTTTCTAAAATGCAAGAACTTGCACCGATCTGTATTGAACTGAATTTTCCATTTCTCAGTCCACTGCTGACCAAGATGCTGTTGAAATTTCCAAAATTTCTGATAGCCTTCCACACTTTCCATGATGCTGCCTATTTTAGTGTCATCAACAAACTTGCAAATAATGCCAGTGCATTCTCATCTAGATCATAGATGTATGTAATAGGTAAATTATATATATATATATATAATACGTACATCTATGATGTAGATGAGAGAATATATATAATATAATATGCATATATATATATATATATATATAGAGAAACAATGTTCCCAGCACCGACCCCTGAGGTGTTTCACTATTCACAGGTCTCCAGTCCGACAAGCATCCTTTCTATATTACTCTTTGCTTCCTACCAACAAGCTGATTGCATATCTATTTAACCGGTTCCCCCTGGATTCCAGGCAATCAAACATTCCAGACTAGCTGATCTTCTGTAACCTTATCAAAGGCCTTACAGAAATCCATATAGACTAATATACCATTCAGCCCTCATCACTGTTCCTGGTCACTTCATCAAAACACTGTAACAAGGTTGAAAGCCATGATCTCTCATGCACAAAGCCATGCTGACCTCTGCTAATCAAACCCTGTCTTTCAAATGCATGTATAGAGGAACCACGATTGTCCAAATATAAATTCTCCGAAGTTTGGATGATCCAAAGGGGATCTAAAGTTCCCGATAGAAACATTATGTCTTTCAAGCCTGATTGCGTCTTTTGTTTGCAGGTACCATGATTAAAAAAAAACTTGTCTAACTAAAATGCTGCCAAGAACAGTCCAGGTACTGTCTCCAAAGAAACTGACCTCCCGACTTCTCTATCTCTCTCACCCCACACTTTCTCTGGAGTTCTATATAGGGGTTTACGCTCAACCCCCCTTCCCCAGGTAACTGCACCAACACAGCAAAGGTGGAACTTGTCGAAACGTGTGTGTGTGTGTGTGTGTGCTATTTGAAGACTTACCCCACAAAGACAGCAGCAGCAGTCCTGTTGGTGTACAGTCTGGCTGCCCTAGGGGAGGTGGTTGGAGATGCTGGTTTGGGGGTACAGGTCTAGGGGCGGATGGGGCGCAGACGGGAGTCCGAAGCTGGGTGGGGATGGTTGGGAGTGTGGGGTTTGGCGGTGCAGGGTTGGGGGAGCAGAGTTAGAGTTGTGCGGGTGTGTGGATGGGGTTTGGATGATGGGTGGGATGGTCGGGTGTGTGGGGTTAGGGGTCCGACGTTGGTGTTGCAGGGTTAGGAACGGGCAGGGGCAGACGGGTGTGGGATTGGACGGGATTTGTGGGCTGGTGGGGCGGGTTTGGATGGGAGTGGACAGGGTTTGGGGAGGGCGGGAAGGCAGTAGCATGGGGTGGGAGCGGATGAGGATGTGGGCGGGCGGGTGGGGTGTGTGGGAGCAGGCAGGTTGTGGGTGGGTGGGGACAGACAGGGACGTGGGGTGGGAGTGGACGGGGTTGTGGGCGTGTGAGCGGCGGCGTGGGAGTGGACAGGGTTCGGGGTGGGCAGGGCTTAGTTGGGGCAGGGTAGAAGCAGACAAGGCGGGGTGGGAGCAGACGTAGCGTGGGGTCTCGCACGCAGTATGCTTTTTCCTTTTCTCCTGAATGGGGAGAAGACTTCACAGAAAACTCCGAGCCTCAGAGTAGATCAATTAACAGAATAATCAATTATCTAAATGAAATAGTGCTCCGTCCATCTCAATCGGCTAATCAAGGTTCCTCTGCATATCTTATCTCTCAGAATCTCCTCAAGTAACTATCTACTACAGATGTTAGTTCTACTGATCTATAGCTCCCAGGTTTACCTTTGTAGCCCTCCTTGAATAAGGGCACAGTATTCATTGTCCTCCAGTCTTCAAGGACCTCACACGTTGGCCAGCGAAGTTGGAAAAGTACCAACTAGGGCTCCGTATTTTTTTCTCTATCCAACTGCAGAGTTCCTGAATAGATCTGGTCAGGATCAGGAGATTTATAGAAGTACTGCAAAGTCGGAAAAATACGTCTCTTTATTGAACTTACAAACACCACAGAGTGAGCAAGAGACTTAATGATGGTTAACGTAACAAATTAAATATTATATTAATGATAGGAAGTGACTTCAGAAGAATTCCAGAAATTGTGGAAACCTGAGAATTCTCAGAAATTGATGATCCAGAAAAGGAGGGCCATGAAGCTGATAAGGAAATCACAATGCGAACATGCGTGCCAACAGGCAGGAACACAAAGACTGCATCAATCTCCTATCTATATGTCAAAGGAAACAAAAGAAAAGCAATGTCAAACGTAGAAATTTGTAATCGGGAGAGGAGAGTTTATTGTAGAGAACAAGGAAATGGCCAAGAAAATAACCAGTTACTTTGTATCTGTCTTCATGGAGGAAGATCCAGAAAATCACCTAGAAAACCAAGTGATCAGATGGTGCTTATGGAACTATAGATATAAAGCCAATTTATATCAGTAACATGGCAGTACTTGAAAAATGTAACTAGATGGGACATTGCTAAGTCTGACAAAACAGATTTACTTCGTATCAAAATATCTGAACTAAGGCACCAATGGACGTATTAATTGCACAGTCGATGACTGTTTTATTTTCCTGTACATTCTGCAGAGACTGGAAGCCATTGTAGATAAATGGAAGGTAGTAAATGGGTTCCAAGCATTTTAGACGAATGGAAGGGATCCAAGCAAATATTTGTGATTCGGAGGAGCTGGTGTTGGATTGGATATCGACAATGTTAAAAATCACACAACACTGGGGTTATAGTCCAATTGGTTTAATTTCAAGCTTTCAAAGTGCACAACCACCTGATGAAGAAGCAGCCCTTCGAAACCCAGTACTAGCGAATCAACCTTTTGGACTCTAAGATGTTTTTGTGTAATTTTTAACCTTATCATTTATGGTTATCATAAATTTTGGAGATGAGAATGTGGAGGGGAGAGTGGGGGATAGCGTGATAAATCAGTTTGAGTTGGACACAAAGATTGGCCGGGTGGTTGGCAGCGAGGAGGAAGGCCTTATGCTGCAGGAAGATACAGACGGAATGGTCAGAAGTACAGATCGATGGCAGATGGAATGTAACGCTAGTAAATATGAGTTGATGCACTTTGGGAGAAGGAACCAGGCAGGGGAGGATTCAATGAATGGCAGCACACTACGAATCTCAGAGGATGCTTTTCCACACATTCCTAAATGTGACTGAACAGGTTAATAGTTGAGCTAAAAAGGCTTAGGAGTCGTAGACATAGATTATAAGAGTTATACAGGAGTTTGTTTAGGGCAAGATGGTATGCAGTGTGAAGTTCAGGATAGCACATTATGAAATGATGTCTTTACACTGAGGGGAATGGGGTTTGTGGGGGTGATTCACCAGGATGTTCCCTGGGATGGAGCGAATCAGCTATGGCGAGAGGCTGGATAAGCTCGGTTGTTTACCTTGGAGCAGAAGGAGGCTGAGGGGACGTGGTTCAGAAGGATAAGATTACGAGGGGTATGGACAGAGTGGATAGACAGCAGCTGTTCCTTTTAGTCAAGAACAAGGGAACAAGTGAAATGCTTGAGGTTTAGAGAGAATGTATAGATATTTTGTCACCCAAAAGATGGTGGGGTCCGGAAGAGAGAGAATGGTTGTTATGGGTAACTCCACAACAATGCAAAGTACTTGGACGAGCTTTTGCAGTGTCATAACATGCCTGGTTCTGGGCCTCATGTCAGAAAGTGGGACTAATGTAGATCGTGCTGTATTTCGAACGATATGGAGTCTGTGTTTCTGTGATTGTATGATTGTGGAATGCTCATCATTAAACTGTTTAAAATAGAAATTGATGCTTTTCCGAAGAGTATAACAATGAGAATTATAAGAGTGATAGCTTCTAAAGATATGTCATTGTGAAAGGGAAGATAAAGCAATTGCAGCTCAGTACAGCAATGGGGGGGGGGGGCGGGGGGAGATGTGATGTTGTGCACTTTGTTGGAAACAATAGAATGCCAGCCGATCAATTGAAAATGGATTGATTGAAAAATGTTGATCGATAGAGGAACTAAAGCTTTATTTTTGTTTCCTTATGCGCTGACCTGTGAAGGCCATGCAGGGCTTTGAGTTGTGAAACCAGAAGTCAATGCTGGGAATGGCACTGACACACTGACCAGTGTGCATAGACCCACCAAATGGGTAGCTGTAACATTGAAAGGATTTGGATCACTTTGTACACCAGTCACTGAAAGCAATATTGCAGGAACAGAAAGCAGTTTGGAAGATAAATAGCCCATTGACCTTCATTTCAGGAGTATTGGAGTATTGGAGTAAGGGTGTCTTACTGCAGCTGTACAGGCCCTTGGTGAGACCCCATCTCGAACATTGTGCAGTATTTTGTGCGGTTTTGCTCACCTTACCAATAAAGGACAAATCTGACATTGAGGGAGAGCAGTGAAGGATGACCAGACTGATCTCTGGGAAGACCGGTTTGTTGTGGGAGCAGAGTTTTAGGCGACTGGGCCTGCATTCCATGGGGTTTAGGAAAATGAGTGGTGATTTCAGTGAAATATCTAAAATTCTGACAGGGTGAGACAGATTGGAAGCAGGGATGATAATTCCCCTGACTGGGACATCAAAGAACAAGGGGCCACAACATTAGGTACAGACAGGCCACTCTGCATTGAGATGAGAATAAATATCTTCACTCAGAGACTGCTGAACTTGGACAATTTTCTGACACATAAGGCTGTGGAAGCCAAGACACTGAATATAAATGAGGATTTCTGGAAATTAAAGGGATAGACAGAGAGCAGGAGCATCGTGTGAAGATAGAGGATCAGATATCATTCCATGTTTTTTCTCCAATAATTCCTGTGGAACACCGTGTTGTAGAAAATTATGCAATATTAATAATGCTGTCTATGGGAAAAAGTGGACAAGGGGCAAACCATTCCCCTCAAAAAATAAATCAGTAAAAACCAAAAATTTAAGTTAATCAAACACACACGAGCATAGTCTAAGAAAATCTTTAAATCATATATTGTAATGAAACAATATTGTAAATGCAACACTTTCACACTAAAGCCACGTATTTCAGCACTGTAAGTTTCACCAAGCACTTCGCCAAAAAGCGCATGAGCCGACTGACCACATGATGCTGACATGGAATTCCATGTTGAAATAAAGGTCTGTCTAAATGTAGACTACAATTCCTAGTTTCAGGCTCAGTTTCAAGGCTTGCAGAGCAGATTACATTCCTGCTTTAGTGAACACACTGAGGGAGCATTTTGCAGACAGAGGATCCTGAAGCTGGGTTTTGCTATTCAGCTGGTGCCGGGGATGGAATTGCGTTACAGTGAATGGGAGCTCGCTTTATAAAGAGGATGCACAATTCACGAATTGTGATGCAGACAAGTTGTGCTTAATAAACATGCGCTATCTGAGCTGCCTATATAATGAAGGGAGGATCAAAATTGATGGACCAAAGCAACTACTGCAGTTCCCATTTTATATATCCCGACGTTTAAACATGTTAAATGATATGAACACTGTATTGGGCACATCGCACTGAGGAGATCTTCTCCACTATCTAGAATGGGGGATGCTCAATGAGTTGAATGACCTCCTCCCTTCCTGATGTTTCTGTGCAGTCTGTGGGATAGCTCTGCAAGTCGTGTCACAAGCTCTCAGACGTTCGAAAGGAGGACTCTGCGGGTATGTCAGGACTGTGTTTCCCATTCCCATTTCCAACAACAAGGCTGAGACCGGGTGTTCTGACCCGGTTTATCCTTTAAGAATGATGAGCAGTTTGATACAATTGAGTGCCTTGCTTGGAAGTTTGAGAGACCATTGAAGAGTTTATCACATGCCGGTGTATCTGGAGTCACTTTTAGGCAGACCAGGAAAGCACGGGAGACTCACTTCGTGAAACTATACTTGGGAAGGAAAATGGTAATCACAATTGACATTGGCTTCAAAGTCACTATTCCTGACACCAGATTTTAGATCTCGATATTTTATTAATTGTTTTTAAGTTCCACCAGCTGCCAGAGCATTAGCCTGGTCTGGATTAATAATCCAGTGACATTTCCACAGCAGCACCATCGCCACATGGGGACCTATCAGAAATCGCACTGACCTGGTTATTCCTGTGCTGCTTGACAACTCTGTCAAAAAGTACTCCCACTAATGTGACTATCGTGATCGGATTGAAGGGGTGGTAATTAGACAGATTGTAGTTATTCTTCTTAGCGGACTGGATATAGTTGAGTAATTTTTCACATTGCCAGGGAGATGTCAGAGTTGGAGCTGGAATGAAACAGCTTCCCCAGGGACACGGCTTGTAGTGCAGCCCAAGTCTTCAGTCCTATTACAGGAATGGTGTCAGGGCCCATTGCCATTGGATCATCCACTCAACACTCCTGGCTGAGGATGGTGCAGACACTATACCCTTATCTTTTACACTGATGTATAGAGCAGTCCATTATTTAGGATGGAGATACTTGTGGAGTACTCTCCTCCAATGAGTTGTTTAGTAGTCCATTGACATTTATAATTGGATGTAGCAGGACTGCAACACTTAGATCTGATCTGTTGGTCTTTAGATAATTTTGTGCTCTCTATCAGATGTTAATCCTGCTATTTGGAAAGTAACTGGTCAAGTACCATACCTTTAATGGTTTGTCATCAGGGTTAGATACACATGGTTCTGACTCTGGTATGTTCACCCACGCTCCTTACTGAACCATGGATCAGTTTGATGTTAATGGTAGATTGAGAGATTATCCCGGGGAAAAAAAGTTACAGATTGTGATTTAACACAATGCTGCTGCTGTTCTGATCTACTTCATCACATGAATGCCCAGTTTGACCTGCAATATCTGTAGTTCAATTCTACTGACTGTCCCCGAATTCACACCGAGACCCATTCACCCATCAGCACTGTACTCAGTGATCTAACCTGGTTTCTGATGTGGTGGCATTTCCATTTTCATATTCTCATTCTGTTAGGATCTCTCCATGGTGTCACCCTTCCAATTTGTCACATTACTTAAATTCTTTAACATATTCATGTGAATCTTTTCCATTCCCGCAATGACATCTTCTATATTTAAAGTGAATGTGTTTCCCTCTGTTTCTCTCCCTGACCCCGGTTAAGAGCTCTGCAGTGCCCGTGATGCAGCTTATACGCGTTCAGAGCCAATGAATCTGTGAACCTGGTGTTACTGTTCACTTCCCTGGTACCCAGTGCTCAGTATTGGGCAGAGCTTTTCAGCTTCTTTGACAGACATCTGTGGAACTAGTTCAAAAACAGACAGAGCTGAAGAAACTAAGCAGGTCTGGCAGTGTCTTGTGGAATGAAAGCAGAGTTCATCTTTCAGGTCCAGTTTCTCCAGAAATATTTGTGTTTTTATTTCCAGTATCCATGATTATTTGATTATTTAAAAATTTGTGCTGTGCCTATTCAACCCCGGAGAAACTCAGCAGGTCTGGCAGAATCTGCAGAGACAGAGAAACCGAGTTAGCGTTTCAAGTCCAGTGTGACACTTCTTCAGAACTGAAAAGTATTGGAAAATAGGATGTTTAATCCCTTGACAGAGGTGGGGGAGTGGGTGATGAGTAAAAGAGAGTGTGGCAAAAGATAAATAGGCTTTTAACGGTGGTGAACGAGAGGATGATGTGAAAGATGCGAATTGGGGGAAAGGGGTTCTCTCGATTGAGTGCAAGATAAAGAAGGCACAACCACCCAACGTCATAGCCAGACTAGGAGAGAGAATGTATGAAAATGGAGAACAGTCATAATGGGGTCAGGCGGCGAAGTTATCGAATTGAATATTAACTCCTACAGGCTGTAACGTACCAAAGTGTAAACTGAGGTGTTATTCGAGCTTGGGTTGTGCTTCACTTCGTTGCAGCAGCTCAGGACCGAAGTGTTAGCATGAGAGCAAGGTAGGTTATTGAAATGGGAAGCAATGAGAGGGTCAGGGTTATTCCTAGAGACAAAGTGGGAGTGTTCCTCATAGCAGTTTCTGTTTTGTCTCCCCAGTGTGAAGGATACTGCATTGTGAGCAGCAATGACAGGATTTTTTAGTTTAGATTAGATTCAGCCCAACAAGTCCATACCGATCCTCTGAAGAGTATGCCACCCAGACCCATTTCTCTCAAATGGATCTAACACTATGGGCAATTTAGCGTGGCCAATTCACCTGCCGTGCACGTCTTTGAACTGCGGGAGGAAACGGAGCACCCGGAGGAAACCCACGCAGACACAGGGAGAACGTGCAAACTCCACACAGTCACCCTAGGCTCTAAATGAACCCGAGTACCTGGTGCTCTGAGGCAGCAGTGCTAACCACTGAGCCACCGTGCTGGCCTCCAACTTTGTGGAGACTGATTTGAAACAGTACAAGTGAATGAGAGTGCAGTGGGGGTGGCAATGTGGGAGATAGGTCAGTCACAGAATAAGGCCCTGTCCACCGTAGTTAGGGGATTCCTGGTTAGAAGGAAAAGTGCTCATGTCAGAGGCAGCTCACTGGAATGTGGCATAATCAATCAGAATTGTCAGAGTTGGAGAAACTGGGAGAAAGGGGTCACCTTCCGCTGATCATGTGTTCAGCCACATGCAGAAGTTCCCTCTGAATGACTGAAAATAACCGGATATTAAATGGAGGAGTTCTGACTCACATCTGGTCAGAAGCATAATGTGAATAGAAACCCAGAGGAAGGTCAGTGGGTCTACATGGGCAGACATTCAAGCAGATATCCCATTATGCTCAGCAATTATTTGTTTCTGCTCAAAAGGAACGACTTGATGAGGAGATGAACCACCTATGGTTGACTAAAGCTCTCAAGGATACTATTCAATCACAAATTGATGAGCATTGATATCGGACCAGATTTAGGATGTTTATTTCAGGGACTACTGGCAGATGCTAGGCATGAATTTCAGCGGTGCTTCCTGAATTATCGCAGAAACCCCTGCCATTGCTGTTCCATCCTCTTCCCTGCTCCTCTCCTCTTCCTGATTCCAGGGTCTCCCTCTCCAATTACAAAACATATTCTCTCACATAATGGTCCTTCCCCACATCACCTTAAGCTCTTTGATCCAGTCTACCTTCCCTGCACTAGCATCAAGTTGCATTTTGTGCTGCCACTTTTCCTCTGGTCTCAGTGTGGCTCAGCCTCTCCATTCATGCTGTTTTACACCTTCCACTCACATCTCATTCTGGAAAGTTTCCTTCTTGGAGTAAACCTTATTGAAAACATCTCTCCCTCTTTGCCCTGAATTCACTCAGTGATCCAAATTTCAAAAAGTATACTCAGTCTACATTTCACTCTGCTAAAGGTAACTGCATTCTTACCGTGTGGTATAAGAATTCCCTTCATTACATAGATCTGGCCAGAGATACGTTTTCACTGTAGAGATCATCACCCCCGTTAGACAAAGGAAATCAGGTGTTTGATGCCTCTTTGGCACTAGTAAGAGTTTCCTGCTGCCTTGGTATTGTAACATGGAGAAAAACAAATCGTAGTATGAGGTTTGGGCTGAGTGTTGTTTACCTGTCATTTTTAATCTGTATAGGTTAGATGGTTTTTTGAAGTTGGCTCTGTGGGTCGGCACATCATCGAAGGCCGAAGGGCCTATACTGTACTGTCATGTTCTAGGTAATATTGATGAAAAGGCGGTCATCTGGAAAGTAATTGTAGAGGAATATGCATAGAAACTAGAAGCTGATTTGGGCTATTTGGCCTCTCGCGTTCTGTCATTCAACATGACTGACTCCTTTCCGATTTGTATCCAACAAACCCTCAAAAATGCTTGATGCCCTTCTTAACGGGAATATGAATACATGCACCCCCACCCTTAAATTTATGCAAATAATCCATCACCATTATATTTTTATGGTTTGACAAACGTAATGAGGAGGTCAGATGAACAAGATGATGCAAATGTCTGAGATGAGGAATTGCGAAATCGTCCAATAGAAGAAAGAAAATAAGATGAGCGATGACAGAGTTATATAAAGCAATGCAATCTGCTGCGTGCACTTCTGCTTTATTTGCAAAACGTTTTATGCAGGTACAATAGGTAATGAGGCAACGTCACAGAATTGTATCAGTTATTGTGAGCAAAATTAAATATAAATGTAGATGTTAATGTTTCAGTTGTATCAGGCACTGGGTGTTGGCAAGTTCAGTTACTGAGATAGCTAGTCTGTCAAACAGAACGATAATAATAGCGTGGGTTTAATTCCTGCGCTCACTTGATAGTTTAATTGAATATAACATATCTGCAGAGTGGATCCGCTGAAAGAGAAGCATCTAGGAACTATTTTTGGGATAATGAGCTTTAACCAGTGCAGTGCCACAGGGATCAGTGCTGGGGCCGGAATTATTAACTGCACAATGAGTTGGGTGATAGAAATGAAAGTACTACCTCCATATTTGTGAGTAACACAAACAGAAGTGGGAAGGCAAATGGTGAGGATGATGCACGGAATTTATCATGAGATAGAAAAAAATAAGGTGAGTGCACAAAAAGTTGGCATCTGACATATAGCGTTGGAAAGCTTGTACTGATTCACTTTGTCAGGTAAAACAGAAGAGTGATTCTAATTTACAAGAGAAAAGACTCAGGAATTTCAGGCCCTCGGCTTGACAGTTAAAAGTTGGCATGCAATTCAGCAATTATAGGAAATTGAAATGCACTATTAGCAATTATTTCAAATGTGGTGGTGCATAAATATCATTCTAAACATGTCCACGTTTCTATGCAGACTGAACGTGCAAAACTGTGAACGGTTCTGGTCTAATTTTCTAAGGAAATATGTAGAGGAGATAACAGACGTATTTGTAGCAGATGGGAGAAGCTCCACAGAATTAATCTTGAGAATTGCAGTATTTTCTTATGGAGTGAGCTTGAGTAGCTTAGTGAAAAACTCATTGGAGTTTGGAAGAATGAGAGGAGATCTCAATGAAAACAAAACCAGATTGTCAGTCGGCTTGACAGGCTCATTGCCAACAAGGTTGTCTCAATTTGTGGGAGAGTCCAGGATTAGAGGGTATAGCCTCAGTCAAAGAGAGCATATCTTTATGAGGGAGGTAAGGAGTGCCTTCTCTCTCAGAGGGTTACTGAATGATAGGCCTATTGAAACCCTGTCGCTAAGTCTAATCAAAGCAAGTGGTGGACAGATTTCTAAGCAGCAAGAGCTATGGGGATAAGGCAAGAAGGCGGATTTGAGGATAATCAATCAGCCATGATGGTAATGAATCGTGGAGCAGACTTGATTTGTTGAACAGACGATGTTAGCTTACGGTCTGATAAACATTCTATTGGATCCTGACAGATTAGCTGTGGATAGAATGCTTCGACTTATGTATAGCATGCAAACATATAGTTAATTTGTTAAACATGAAGGATCACCCATTCAAAACAGAAATTAACTTTCCTTTCTGCAGGTGGATTTATTTTGGATTTCTCTAGCTGAAAATTTTGTGGAAGCAGAGACACTAAACACCTTTTAAGGCAGAAGTAGATAGGTTCTAGGTCAGGAAAGGGTTGAACAGATTTGCAGATTAGTTGGGAATGCAGGTTCAATGCTATAATCAGCTCAGCGTGACCTTATTCAGTCAGGGTAAGCATAAGGAGCTGAACGGCATGCTCCCAGTTCGGCTGCCTCCGTCTGTACATTCTTTGACATCATTTTTAAAAAATCGTACACAACTCATCTATGATATCAAAAGATAAATAGCAATGTTAAATCTGTAGGTGGAGCCACCAATAATTTACATCCTCATTTTTATATGCACGTTGTGAATATTATACAGTACTTTATCAATTCATTCCTCTCTCCTGAGCACACTCATATAAACAAGGCCAGCTTATCACCTTTTCACAAAAGATAGCCTGAATATCTGAAGTTTCAATTGAGTAAACTTCCTCTGGCAGCATACAAGGTATTTGCATACTTAGAAAAACGACTGACCAAATCTGCAGATAGGATTCAAGATGTAAACTCACGAATTCCTGCTTAACTGTAGCCCAGCATCCTTACTGAAATGTTCGATACCACTCCCCCCACCCCCATCTCTGCACACAGACAATGAGGAAGCTGTGCTCTGTATCTTACACAGGTTATGCTTTTGTTTTGGTGATCAATCTTTTGGAGGCTGTAACATTGTTTAATTTGTGAAGTACTTATTCTAAGTATCATATCAATGATAGAAGTAGTGACATGCTCTATGTTTTACAAATTCATTTCTATTTCTGCCTTCTGCTCCACAGATCATTCCTGTATTAATCAATACTGACTTCTGTTATAACACAGGAGCCCATATCATCAAACTCTGCTGTGATTTCCCACATGTATTGATTTTATTCCTCTCCCAGCTTTTACCTGAGCCTGAACAAGTTTGTACGCAATCTCAGCATTCTATTTTAAATTGAATTGGGTTTTTCCTAATTTTCCTATCTGTCCCCAAACCTTTCCCCATTTCACAGCTCTATTGCAGCCTTGATATGCATCCCTTCCTTAGACACTTTGCTTCTGAAAACTTCATCCATTTCTCGGTCTGCTCCAGTCTCAACTATTCTAATAATCGTCTCATTGGCGTTTCACTTCATACCCTCCATGAACCTCAGTTTATCCTCAACTCTGCTGCTTGTCCATCAACTCACACGGAGTCTAATTCACTTATCACCCCTATAATCGTTGACCTACAGTGGCTTCTGGTGTGGCAATATCTCATTTTAAAGTTCTCATTCTTGTCAGTGTCTCTCTCTGGCATCACGTCTTCAATTAGTACCATTCCTCAAATCATTTCTCATAGATCCCTCAAATTTGTTTTCCCTTCCAGATTTGTGCTTAAAATGAATGTGTTTCTCTCTGTTTCCCTCCTTGACCATTATTTGAGCCCCTGTACAGTTGATGGTACTGTGTCATTGCTTGTATTTTCATTCACTTCCTAATGCGTCACACGTGAAGCTCCCTGTCGGACAGGGATATCTGCAACTTTGACTCATGACTTTCACAATTATTCTCTGTCAATCAATTGAAACTCAATGTTAATCATCGTCAGCTGATCATACTTGAATCCAAATGGAATATCCCTTGGAAGTTTGAGAAGAATCAGGCATGAATTACAGACTTTGGTCTGCAGGTACAAGAAGTGGTTAGGAAGGCAAATGTAATTTTCTCCTTCATTGCTAAAGAGGTTGAGTTTAAAAGCAGAGAGGTAATGTTGCAGCTGTACAAGGTGCTGGTGAGATCACATCTGTAGTATTGTGTGCAGATTTTGTCTCTCTACTTGAGAAAGAATGTACAGGCACTGGAAGAGGTGCAGAGGAGGTTGTTTCCAGCGTTGAGGAGGTTTGATTTATGAGTCGAGACTGAGTAGATCGGGATTATGTTAGTTCGAATTCAGAACAATGAGGGGGGATCTAATGGAAACATATAAAATAATGAAGGGAATGGATCAGATAGAAATAGACTGTATGTTTTCATAGACATGTGAAGCTAGGATAAGACTAGAGGAAGCAGATTTAGGCCTGAATTGAAAAAGAATATCTTCATCCAGAGGGTTGTTAATCTGTGGAATTCTTTGCCCAGTTAAGTAAATGTGCTATTCAGGAAACTGTTTTAAAGTAAGGTGTATTTTTTTCTAAAAATTGAATACAATAACGGATACAGTGAGAGGTTGAGTAAGTGGAGCTGAGCCCACAAAAAGATCAGCCATAATTTTATTGAATGACGGAGCAGGGTCGAAGGGCTGGACGGCCTACTCCTGCTCCTAGTTCTTATGTTATAATCAACAGCTTAAGCACTTGTTGCTAACAATGAGCTGGAAAATAGACCGAAAGGAATTTCAGTTGATAACGTTGGCAGAAATTTAAATTAACATTTCACAATGATCAGACATGATGGGGAGACGATGGCCTTGTAGTGTTATCGCTAGATTGTTAATCCATAGACTCCGATAACGTTCTGGGACACAAGTTCAAATTCTGCCACGACAGATGGTGAAAGTTTATTTCAATAAAAACAATCTCGAATTAAGAATCTCATGATGACCATTAACCCATTGTCAATTATTAGGCAAACCTCTCTGGATCTCTAAAGTCCTTTAGGGAAGGAATCTGCCATCCTTACCTGGTCTGGCCTACATGTGACTCCAGTCCCATAGCAATGTGGTTGACTCATAACTGCCCTCTGTGCAATTAGGGATCGGCAACTAATGCTGACCTAGCCAATGATTCCCTAATTTGGTGAACAAATTTAAAAAAACATCAAAAAGGAATTGATGAGATGGTAAACTTTGTATGATTAGCAAATATAGACAGGGTGAGTACCCAATGGAAACAAAGGCGCACAAATGATGAAAACTGCTGGTAGACCAGAGGTTTGGGAGTATATGTTTAGAGCACAAAAGCTGAAAGACGTAAAGCAAATAAAGTTGGGGACAATTGATTTAGCAAGGTCAATTGTTGCAAAGTATACACAAAAACAGCACGAGGCTGCGTGTGGAAATAAAAATAATAATAAAAAAGTTAAAACATTTCTTGGAACAATTGGAAGATGACATCAGGAAATTCCACACAGGAAAAACGGAAACTCTCAAATAACTCAAACAACTATTTTATATTAGTTGTGACACTGTTTCGACAGAGAATATCCCAAAGGATCGCCTTACTTCAGGACAACCCATTTGATAAAGGAAATGATTACGGATAAACTATCCACCAAACGCCGGTGGTCTGTTTCCTGGATTTTGAAACAATGTGCTCCAGACATATTCCTGGCATTTGTTGAAATATCACTACAGTCCAAGGGGATTTCAGTGGATTCAAAGGTCTTATTGTGATGCCTGTCTTCAAGGAGGGAGGAATGCAGAAAACAGGAAAATAAAGGCCAGGTAGCTCTATGTCTATTAATAGGAAACTGCTCGTGTCCATTATAGTGTGATTTGCAATAATTTAATGGAATCAAAGAGACTCAATAGAGTTATCTGAAAAGGAGAAGCAGTGATAATAAAAGTGAACCCTTAGATTGTGTAATTAGATTTGGTAAGCATTTTGTAAAGTACCATATAAAGCGTATATTGCACAAGGTAGGAACGTGTGGGTTATTGTTCAGAGATTGAACATTTGTAAAGACACAAAGGGGGTGAGTCCTGATGAACATGTCTGTGTGAGTTCAGAGAGACATAATAAGTGGAGTGCCACAAATGTCAGCCCTTGGACTCCCAGTTGCTTACTCTCTGTATTAAAGTTGTTTTTGTTGCGGGGGGGGGTGGGGGGGGGGGGGGGGTGGGATGTAGAATGCAATCAATGCATATTTGATTATGGTAACGATAGGTTGGAGTGCATGGTGTGATAAGGATGTAAGAAATCTGCACTGTGTAATTGGAAGATGGAGTTCATTTTAATCAAGTGTGTGGTCAAGCACTTCAGAGGGAATAATAAAAAAACAAATGGTTATTTATATGGAGGGAGACTGTGAAAGCAAAAAGACCAGTGCAGAGAGATTTGGGTGTTGTTGTGCTTGCAAGGTTTGAGAAACCATAAGGAGTGATCAATTTCCACGACTGGATCATGTGTATGCCAGGGCGTTGTGGAAGGAAAGATATGTAGGTTCGAGAGTTGGGCTGAGAAGTTGCAAATGGAGTTCAATCCTGTCAAATGCGAGGTCATGCTTTTTGGAAGATCCAATTCAAGAGCGAATTATGCAGTAAGTTGAAATGTCCAGAGGAAAATTAATGTACAGAGAGATCTCTGGGTGTTCAAGTCCTTTGATCCCTGAAGGTGGCAATGCAGGTTAATAGATTTGTCAAGAAATCATATGAAATGTTTTCCTTCATCGAACTAGGTATTGCGTTCAGGATTTGGCAGGTCATGTTACAGTTCAATAAGACTATGGTCACCCACATTACCAAAACGATGTGTATGATTTGGAGAGAGTATAGAAGAGATTCACTAGGATATTACCTGATATGGAGGGTGCAAGCTATGAAGAGAAGTTCAGTAGATTAGGATTATTTTCATTAGAAAGACAGCAGTCAGGAAGAGGGAATATGAAAGAGGTCTACAAAATCATGAGAGGTAGAGATAGGGTGGAGAGCAAGAAGATTTTTTTCCCCAGAGTGGCGTACTGAATTTCTGGGGACCACGAGTTCAACGTGAGATTGGATATGTTGATGGGAGGGATATGCGGTAAATTCATTATGCAGAGGGTGGGGGTGCCTGGAATGCGTTGCCAGTAGTGCTGTTAGTGATGGACACAATAGCATCATTTAAGATATATCTAAACAAATATATGAATGGGCAGGGAGCAAAGGGATACAGATCTTTAGAAAACATGCTTTGATAGAAGAACTGGATCGGCAAAGGCTTGGACGGATGAAGGGCCTGTTCCTGTGCTGAAATATTTTTCGTTTTTCTTTGCTCTTTGTTCTTTTAAACCAAGGGAAACCAGCAGATATAGTTCAATCATTTATACACACAAGTGAAGTACTGGAGGGTGGCTAATGCTGCGCCTTTAGGAAGGCCGGAAGGAAAAGCATGGAAACGATAGACTGTGTGTCTGACATTGGTGATGAGTAAGTTGTTGGAAGGGATTCTGAAAGATAAGATTTACATGCATGGAGAGAGAAGAGCTGATTTGTGTTGGTCAGAAAGATTTTGTATGAGAGGAATCATGTCTTATAAACATGCTTTTAACTTGTTTTAAATGAAGTAAACATAAAGATTGTCGCAGAATGGTAGATGTGTTTTAAATGAACATTAGCAAAGCCTTTGATAAGGTTCTGCATGATAGACCAATTAATAAAGTTAGAGCACATGGGATTGAGGGTAAGCTTGGTAACTAGATGTAAATTCGGTTTTACAGAAGGAGACAGAATAGACGATTTTTGTTTCGCCTGGAAGCTTATAAAAAGCAGTGTTCCACCAGGGTCAGTACTGGATGGACTTTTGTTTGTCATTGATGTAAAAGGTTAGGATGATCATATCAAAGGCATGGTTGGTACATTTACAGATGACTCTAAATTTGCTGTTATATTGGACAGTGAGACAGTTGTCTGTGATTGCAAAGAGATATTGTACAATTAGGTCAATGTATTGAGGAGTGACAGATGGAGATTAGATAAACTAAATGTGAGGTACTGCATTTCGGTAAAATAAACAAGTGCACGACGTAAAACAAGTAATTATACGGTCCAAGGTAGTACTTCAGGCCATAAAGATCGAGGGATTTTGGTACATAATTCTTTGAACTTTGTACCACACGTGGAAAAAAATACTTTAGAAGGCATTTAGCACATTCGCCTTCGTTAATCAGACGTTTCACTTTAGGTGTCGGTATTTCATACTGAGGTTGTACAAGACATTGATAAGGCCTCTTTTGGTGTAATGGGTCCAGTTCTGATCACTCAGTCAGGGGAAGGGCATTATTAAGCTTGTTAGAGTTAAAATATATTTACAGGAACGTTATTAAGAACGGAGGGATTGGGGTATAAGGAGAGATTGGATTGGATCTTATTTCCTTGGAGGGCAGAAAATCCAAGGGTTACATTATAAAATCATGAGGGATATTGATAAGGTGAATGGCATGTTTCTGTTCCTTCGGACGGAGGAAGTCAAAACCAGAGAGAATATTTTAAAGTGAGAAGAGAAAGATTTCAAAAGTGCATGCGGGGCAAGTTGTTCTTACGTAGAGATATTAGTGTGTGTAATGCACTTTCAAAGGAAGTGGCAGATACAGGTACAGTTACAACATTTAAAAGATGTTTGGGTAGGTACAAAAATAGAAGAGGTTTGGAGGGATATGGGCCAAACTCAGGCTGGTAGTATTAGTTGAACAAAAGGTGTGGTTCCATGATGTTCGATTCTGTGACTATGATTCTTTTACCTTTTATTTAAAAAAAAGGTTAATGACTTTCCAATATCTGTGCCAAAGTGAATACTTATTCTTAAAATGAATTCCCTAGTTTTAGTCTCCCAAACAAGAGGAAATGTCCATCAGGTATTCACCTGATACACCGTTTTCAAGATCTTGTTTAGTACAATAGCAAGAACACTTACACTGGGACCTAAAATGCATATCTTTCATAATACAAAGCCTTCAACTCACATACAATAAAGTGAAGTATCTTTGGAAGTTTATAAATGTAATGAATCTTTTTTTCCAGAAACCAAAAGCACGTTGGATAACAGATATAAACCGATCCCTGGAGTATTCCACTGCTTTCAGTTTTTCAACCTGAAAATCAATATAAAATTCTACACACAACTTCCTGTTGTAAATCAGGAACAAAAGCAGAATTTCCTGGAAAATCTCAGCAGATATGGCAACTTCTGTGAAGTGAAATCAAAGTTAACATTTTGGGTCTGAATGGTGCCCTTCCTCAGTTTGAATCTTTATTTTTGTCAGTTTAGGATTCAAAACATTTTACATTGCATGAGGCGTGATCTCAGCGATGCCGTGTACTAATGCAATATAACATTCCTACGATTAAACCCGATACCCTTAGCAGCATCATTCCATTTACTTTCCTAATCATTTGCTACACATGGTGACTAACTTTACATGATTCATACAACAGTACACACAAATCCTTGTGTGTCACTGATTTCTGAAATCTCTCACCATTTAAACAGTTACTGATTTTATATCCTTCTTCCAAAACACCCACTCTAATAATCCACATTAAACAGTTTCTGCTGAAGATTTTCGCACTAAACCACCCCTGTCTCTATCCCATTGCTGACTCCCTGAGTGCAGTTGACAAAACATTGAATGACTATCTTGATAAATTAGTTCGTATAGCTTCAATCCATCGGGTCATCCAAATAACTGTAACTAGTGGATTACCTCGGAGATTAATATATAGCGTTTTACAACCTGCAAACCAATATTAATCTCGAAGCACTACTTCCAGTTATATTCAGGAGGCTGCTGTGATTGCTCAGCACCGAAGGCAGTTCGGATGGCGTCGTCCTGTGCTGGAGGGCTGAATACCATCACCTCGTTTTTCTCTAACTCCTTAGAGGGGCAGAATGGCCTCCCGCTGTCTTATTGCCTTACTGGCTGAATGTGGTCTTTCTCTCCCTCTATAACAGCATTGAGGAGTGCATTGAGAGATCAACACAGGAGGTAGGATCATCAGTTGGCCAATCGCCCCCTCAGGCCTGCTGCAACATTCAGAATGCTCTTGGCTGATATGATTGTGGCTGAGCATCCTTTTCCTGCCTGTTCCCAATAAACACTGACTCTGTTGTCTATCAATGGTCAGTTCAGCTCAGCCTTGAATACTTTCAATAACCCAGTCTTCACTGTTCCCTGGGAATGTGAAAATCGACAAGGAGAAAAAAATATCCTTAACTCAGTCTTAATTAGAAGGCGCTTATTTTATAATACATTTGATCAGATTAGATTAAATTAGAGTGAATTAGATTCCGTACAGTGTGGAAACAGGCCCTTTGGCCCAACCAGTCCATACTGACCTTCTAAAGAGTAACCCACCCAGACCCATTTCCCTCTGACTGATGCACCTAACGCTATGGGCAATTTAACATGGCCAACTCACCTGACCTGCACATCTTTGGACTTTGGGAGAAACCGGAACACCGCGAGGAAACCCAGACACGGGGAGATTGCGCAAAATGTGCCAACCTCACAAAAAAATCACCACTGCTTTTGAGGAACAGAAAATAACAATAATTAGGAATAGACAAAAACCATTCAGCCTTCCAAACATGCCCCACATTACCACTGACTATATTTTGGTTAAATATCTATCAAAGTCAGCCTGCACAGCACCCTCACAAAGCCATTTCCAGATATCAAAGAATCATAAGAAACGAGAACAGAATTAGTTCCATCAAATCTGCTCTGCTGCATGATCATGGCCAGTTTGTTTCTCAACCACATACTCCTCACTCCTCCTAATTACCCTTGATTCACTTATTAATCAAAAGTTTACCAAACCTTATCTCGAAGACGCTACTGTGTTACTATGTTTGCATGTTTGTTCATATATGAGTGTCTGTATGTATGTTTGTGCATGTGTCTGTTGTAGATTTAAGGTATTATTTTATCCTGGACTCTTTTAAATTTAAGTTTTCATGAAGAGTTATCGAGCAATCTTCCAGAGCAACTCGAGTAAATAGTTTGTGAGACCTTAGTGTTTTTTAAAAGTTGGAACAATAGAAGCAGCCTCAGTGAGTACAGTCAAGGTCTCAAAGAAGCAGGGCGTATAGTCGGCAGTTTGCAGCAGTTGTAGCCGGGACCTCACCAGGGTTGAACGCTGTACTACATCTCGCTGGCTGCTACTTTCTCTGAATTTTCCTTTCTGGGTTGCAGGAGTTGCAGCTCCTGCAGTTTGCTGTTTCTGAATTTTGTGCCCAGGGTGTGGTTCTCTGTGGTGGATTGAGAATGTGATAGAACTAATGACTTCAACTGATATGGCAATGCTTTTACCTTTGTTCTCATTCTTGTGCTTGGACCCTCCAATTTCTGACTCTACCAGCCTGTCCCATTCTTCAATCTATCTCCATCGTTCAGTAACGTGTTGTCCCATGTGTTATTGTCCATTTCAAATGTGAATAAAACTGTTCTATTTTCCTGGCCTTTGAAGTTGTTCACCCTGGAGAATTGGGATTCACTGCGATAAACCTCAGTAAGATCACTCCTCAGACTCAACACTCCAGGGAATATAGCCCCAGCCTATTCGTACTCTCTGTGTAGCTCAACATCACCCACTCCTAACACCAGCAACATACTTGTAAAAGTTTTCTGCACTCTTTCAAATTAAAAAATATCTTTTCTAAAGCAGGGAGAACTGAATTCAAGGCAGTATTATGGAGTCGCTGAACCTAGTGTGTTGGCGAAAGTGAGTATTGCAGGTACTGAAGATTAGGGTCGATAATGTGGTGCTGGAAAAGCACAGCAGGTCAGGCAGTATCCGAGGAGCAGGAAAATCGATGTTTCAGGCAAAAGCGATCTCGGATGCTTCCAGCCTTGCTGGGATTTTCCAGTACCACACTCTGAACCCAGTGTATATCCCAAATGGTCTCCTTGTTCAAATACCGCAATTTTCCCTCCCACGTGTTCGACGATGCCCTCCAGCGCATCTTATCCACTTCCTGCACCTCCGCCCTTGAATCCCACCCTTCCAAACGCAACAGGGAAAGTACACCCTGGTCCCCATCTTCCTCCCTACCAAACTTCTAGATGCAATGCATCATCGCCCCCCATCTTGGCCACCTACAAACAGGCCCCACCACTAGGGTTATATTTCCCTCCCCACCCTACCTGTGCTCCATAAAGTACATTCCCGCGCAACTCCCTTGTCAGGTCCACGCCACCCACCAACCCACCCTCCCATCTTGGCACCTTACCCTGCCACCACAGGAGTTGTAAAACCTGCACCTTCACCTCCGCCTCACCTCCGTCCAATACCCCAAAGGAACCTTCCACGTCAATTGGATTTTTACCTGCACTTCCACACATGGCACCGACTGTATCCGTTGCTCCCGATGTTAACTCGTCTACATTGGGGACACAGGACACCAACTTACGGAACACTTCAGAGAACATCTGTGGGACACCTGCACCAACCAATCACACCGCACCATAGCTGAACACTTTAACTCCCCCTCCCACTCTGCCATGGACATGCACGTCCTGGGCTTCCTCCACCTCCATTCCTTAACCACCCGACGTGTGGAGGAAGAAAGCTTCATCCTCCGTCCTGTGACCCTAAAACCACATGGGATCAATGATGATTTCACCAGTTTTCTCATTTCCTGACCCCCACCTTATCCCAAATCTAACCTTCCAACTCAGCACGGCCCTGTTGATGTGTCCTACCCGTCCATTATCCTTCCCACCTATCTCTTCCACCCTCCTCTCCGACATACCACCTTCATCTATCTATCACATTCTCAGCTACCTTCACACCAAACCCACCCCATCCCATTTATCTCTTAACACCCTCTTTCCTAATGAAGGGTTTACACACAAAATGTTGATTCTCCTGCTCCTCGGATGCTGCCTGACTGGCTGTGCTTTTCCAGCACCACATTCCCGACTCTGATCTTCAGCATCTGCAATCCTCAATTTCTCCCTTGAGTTCGTGTATCCAGAAATGTCCTCACCAGACATCTTATGCAGATGGTCTGACATTTAAACCCTGTCTCCTTTTATAGACAGAGTGGGACATGAACAATCCTGCTGAGCTCTTACAGCACCCGTACATTCAAGGAAAAATATTTTAATAATGTACGATTCATAGTCCATCCAGTAACCCTCATCCATTCCACCCAGACTGAGTAAATATTCCCTTTTATTGTGATATGAGATGTGATGTAAGGAAGGAGTTAACTGAGCCTGTTTGTTCAGTGATTGTGATTACTGTCAGTCTCCATGGGTTCTAAATACCCCAGTGGAGAGTTCCCATCTTTTAATCATAAATGGGTGCCGTTCAATGTTTTATGCCAGCGTATGAGCAGGAGAATCACCAACAGCACTAACAGGGATCAGCAGCTCCAGACAGAAGCGAGGAGAGATGAGAATCTGAGATCAAAAGACTGGAATATTCCAACAATGGATCAGAATCTGAGAACATTAGACTGGAATGTTCCAACAATGGATAGGAGTTTATCCTCTTTAATTCTGTATCTTTCTATGCATTATGGTCGGTTGTCATTATTATGGCGGATCTATTATGCAGTTCGCTTTATTCAATATTTTTATTATCCTCTCCTGTCTATCATTGGTGTACCTGGTAAGTCTCACTGTCCAGATTTTTTTCTATATACCAGTTACGACTGCATTTGTGTTCTTTTGTGTAGTCTACGCTTCTTGCCTCCAATAGTGTTCCTGTTGAGACTTTGAATCCAGTTCAATTCCTGTCTCTCTCTTTGCATCTGGCAGTATTACTCATGGGTCTCTATGCTGACCTACTCAGTTGCAGATATGAACCATTGTCTCTCTGCCCTTGTTATTTGAATATTGGGAGTGTGGAGGTCATTGTCGTCTATTATGTTTACAAACTCCATTTTCTTCCTGGGGCTCCATCCCACCCCTGGCCAACATCTTTTTTCATTCATTTCTTAGTCTTGGGCATCGCTGGTTGTCCACCATTAATAGCCCATTCCTATTTGCCCTTGAAAAGGTGGTGAACTGCCTTCTTGAATTGCTGCAGTCCACTTGCTGTGGGTTTACCCACAATGCCAGTAGGGACGGAATTCCAGAAATTTGACGAAACGATTCTGAAGCAACAGCAGTGTATTTCCAAATCATGGTGGTGGTGGTGGTGGGGGGGGGGGGTGTGGGTGGGGGTAGGGGAGGTAGTTGGTGCGTGTAGGCGAAACTTGCAGGTTGTGTTTGGAACAAATCAATCACAACTTTGGTGATCCCTTTGGCCATGAGCTGATTCCTCACACCATGCCCTGACCATTATTAACTTTAACTACACACTGTTCCAGAAAGTACTTCACTGTCTTAACTCATCTGCTGTTTGAACCTTGAGCTGTGAAATACAGACTTAATGATGACAACAATCTGCTGTTGACACTCTCAGGTTGAAATGTGCAGAAACAAATCTGATTCGAGCTCAGACCAAAATTCCACCCATCTGACATTGCTGTGCACGCTGCTTTATATCGCTATAGTGTCTGGCAATGTCTTTATTTTACAATCCTTAAGCACTTTAACTCATCTGTTCATGAAGCTTCCCTCAGTCTCTCTGTGTCGTTTATCCAAATCCCTGCCAGTGGTTCATATTTAATCTGTTTTCCTTCAGGTGAATTTTCTCTCATGCAATAATTCTTGCATTCAACACACAAATGCATCGCACGCACGCGCGCGCGCACACACATACACACACACGTGCATGACACACACACACACAGACACAACACATGCATGCTCGCGCACATGCACATGCACATGCACACACACACCTTCACTTATACTGTTCCAATGGAGATGGAAATCTTCCCCTTTTAGACAGTAATCTGTTGTGTGTATCATTCCCATATGATAATAAAATTTTGCAATACTCCCCGTGCTGGGTAGATAGTGAAGTTTACTGAGCAATACACTAGCATAGTGTGCACATCTCTCCATGCTGGGCTGTCATCTTGTCCCAGCGTACGTTGTTTGAAATGTTCTGTGAAGCAGTTTCAGAATTAGATTGAACAAACCATTTCAATTCACCTGAAAATATCTTTATTCAATGTTCTCATTCTTTTAATTTTGCAATCGAAGGATTCACTCCTCCAGTTGGTCCCACTGCTCTGTCTTTTTCCCATATTTCCACAGTAGGTTCTCAGGTAATTAACTATCTGTTTCTCTCTTAATGTGAATCTCTCTTCCCTCTGTACCTTTCCGTGACCTTAGTTTCTGGCTCCCTAGTGTATCGACTGCTGGCATGGTGAAGCTCAGAGACAATGAAATGGTGTGTGCCAGGCTGTTGTTCACTTCCCGGCGTGTCCCATGTGGTGCTCCATGGACAATGGGGTGTATGTCAGGCTGTTTGCATCCCTATCGGAGGAGGTATCTGGGGAGTATAAGGTGAAGAAAGCATATGAGCTTGTGCCAGAAGCCGACAGACAGTGTTTCAGAATCTAAAAAAGGGTCCCTGATTTAAACGCAAATTGAGTTGAAAAGAATCAAAGTAATTTTGAAAGGTGGGTAAGGGTATAAAAAGCTGAGAAAACCTATGACACTCTTAGAAAGGTTCTTTTTTGAAGGAGTTCAAAAGTTCACTTCCTGCATAGTGGAAGAACTCGCGCAGAAGAGCAGAGAGTTACAATGGCAAGATTAGAAGCAGAAATGGCTGATGATTATGAGTTCGTCCATAAATCAAGTTTGGATACCATGATATTGAGAAGAATGCCTAGAACTTCTTAAAATATACACCTGTGAAGTAAGATTGACTAGCATAGGCCAGGAGTAGCTGGAAAA